>NW_028254360.1:0-119525 GCF_964263255.1 Lissotriton vulgaris | reverse complement strand
AGTTGCAAATATATGTATTCACTAAGATACACTTAATAAGCCAGTTATCCAATCAATTTTTGTTTTTAAAACATCCATTAAGACACTTATTTAAACATTTATTTTTCCATCGACCTTTACATATACATATATAAAACATATTTCTTTTTCAGAAAGACACACATTCACTGGATGGTGTCATCAGTGATGTCATGAGTGATGTCACTGACCATGTCATGAGTGATGTGATATGTGACATCATCAGCAGTGCATTGCAGGCGCGCAAGTTATAGTGAGTCCAACTAACTATAACGTGGGAATTTCAATGGTTTTATGTCAGTAAAATTTCCATCTAACTATAACTGGTGTCAAACCTATGGTTTTTTCAGTGAATTTAATAGGTTTTTTAAATGCAAATTCCTAACTATAAATGGTGTGAAACCTATGGTTTTTTCAGTGAATTTCATAGGTTTTTTAAATGCTAATTCCTAACTATATATAGGGCCTCAAACCTATGTTTTTTTCAGTGAATTTCAAAGGTTTTTTAATAGCAAATTTCTATAGCTATGAAATGTAATATTTTTTATAATGAATCCTATATTGTATATTTATGTAATACTATTTTTTTATGTATATTGTTCATGTTCTTTTTAAATTTTTAATTTTTTTTGCCCTGGAGCGCTCCCGGTGCGCGTACCGGTGAGCGCACCGGTAAGCGCAGTCTTGCGGCGCGCCCCGGTGCGCGTACCGGTGAGCGTGCCGTTAGCGCTATTGCCGTGAACAAAAACACCATTGTGACGTATCGCGTAGCCGCGTCCGCGTGATACGCGCGGCGTAAGCGCACCCGGAAGCACTCGAGCGCATACGATTGCGCTTTGTAAGCGCCCTGGGGCGGGTAGCGTAGGCGCGTCAGGGTCATGTGACCTAAAAATAACACTTTTCATTGGTTCAAGACAGTTTTGGTTTCCGAATGATGAAAGCCCGGGTCATGTGACCTGAAAATAACACTTTTCATTGCTTCAGGACAGTTTTGTTTTCCAAATGATGAAAGCCCCCACCTGTTTTCCTCATTCTCACTTTGTTCTTTGACTGAGGAAGACCAGTTTGTGAGAAATGACTACAGTAGCAGCAGCAGCAGGAGCATCTCAGCCACCACCACCACCACCACAAGGTCCACCACAACACCACAGTGGTGGAAATGAAGAAGAGGAGGAGGAGGAGGAGGAAGAGGAGCAGAGGCAGTACCTGCCTGAAGATACTACCCCCTACAAGCTAAAGGAGCACATTGTCTGGGAGTTTTTTTAAATCCCAAAGGGCCTCAAGAAAGTGAATGCGCCATTGGTTACTTGTCTGATCTGTGGCACTGTACTTTCCAGGGGGAACCCTGCCAAAAAATATTCTTTTGGCAACAACACCATGATTCGCCACATGCAACGCCGGCACCCTAACAACTATGCTGCGGCAGAGTTCAGAGAAATGACCAGAAACCCTCCACCATCTTCTCCCAGCACTTCCCAAAGTACCCAACCCACTCCATCGGGACCAGAGGCAAGGGAGATGGTCCCAAACATCCAAACCCAGTTTGCATATTTTGTGGGCATACAATTTGCTATGGTGAGCAAAGTGTTAAACTCATCAACCGTGCTGGTGACAACCACAAGTGCCCAAAGAAACCGTAATTTTTTCCTGATTTTTTTTGCTCCAGTTGAGCCGTTTACAATTCCCTGTTTTTTGTTTGTCCCCATAAAAACTCCAAAAAAATTACAAAATTGTTCATAAAAGCCAAAAAAAGTACAAAATGTCCCAAAAAACAATAAAAAAAATATAAAACAACAAAAAGAATAAAAAAACAGTTCTTTTTAGAACTACCTCCAATTTATAAAAAAATGCTAAATTTTTTTTAAAATCTGTCATTCTTTTTTCCCCATGGTACACTCCCCGGTTCGCTCCCCGGTGCGCGTACCGGGCGCTCCCCCCGCGCAAATCGAAAAAAAATATATTTTTTTTTGCCCCGCGGGGCCCTTTTATGGCCCCCACATCAAACCTAGGGTTTCAGGGGGGGTCTACCCTGCCAACTTTTGATCATTTCCCCCTTTGTTTTTGCCACCTCTTGTGTCTCGATCCTACCGAGACACAAGATGGTGGCCGCTCCGGACTGTTTGGAATGTTGACAGACACCCGAGAGCCAATCAGCTTTCCGCGCGTGAACTCGCGTAGCGCGTCCCGGTGCGCGTACCGGGACGCGCTTATAGATATATATATATTTTTTTAACCTAAATCACTCAAAATCCACTGGAGCACATATCTTGAGACATAGCAAAGGCACATCGGGCTACCAGTCCCTACAATTTTGCCAAGTTTGGTGGAAATCCATTCAGCCGTTCGGGCTAAAAGTGAGTCCAACCGCCCTATGGAAATTAACATAGGGAAAACACGTTTTGAGACCCCCCTTTTATCTCGGCCCCCGCTTGATGAATCCCCCCCAAACTTTTCAGGAAATTTTCAGACAGATTCCTCAACCGGCGCCAAAGTTGTTCCCAATAGAATGTTGGCGACCGCCAGTAGGTAATATATATATATATTCACTGAAAAAACCATAGGTTTCACACCCGTTATAGTTAGGGATTAGCATTTAAAAAACCTATTAAATTCACTAGAAAAACCATAGGTTTCACACCAGTTTTAGTTAGCTGGAAATTTTACTGACATAAAACCATTGAAATTCAACGTTATAGTTAGTTGGACTCACTATAACTTGCGCGCCTGCAATGCACTGCTGATGACGTCACATATTACATCACTC
Source organism: Lissotriton vulgaris (assembly GCF_964263255.1). Taxonomy (NCBI): domain Eukaryota; kingdom Metazoa; phylum Chordata; class Amphibia; order Caudata; family Salamandridae; genus Lissotriton; species Lissotriton vulgaris. Next base: position 116,743 of record NW_028254360.1, on the reverse strand, counting down.
ATGACAGTAATAGGAAAGTAAAAGGGAAATGAGTGAAAGGGAAAGGAGTCTAAATGAGGATCCATTTACAAGAAAGAGGAAAGGAAGATGACTTAGAGTGAGTGAAGGGGAGTCACAGAGTGAAGGGATGAAAGGAATGAGGTTAATATAGAACGATAGAGGAAAAAGGAGTGAGGAAGTAAGTACACAGAAAGACAAAGAGAAGAACTGAGTGAAGTGCAGTACAATGAGTGAAGAAAGGAAAAAGAGTAAAGGAGCAAAAGAAGGAAAGAGAGGGGAAGAGAACTAAAGCAGTGGTACTGAGAGAATGTGAGAAAGCTGAAAAGTGCTGCAAGGGAGAGAGGAAATGCAGGCAGTTGAAATTGGATTGAGGAGTTGTGAAAGAAGTGGAGTAAAGGAACAGCGATGAAACAAAGTGAAAGAAAGGCAGTGTAAGTGAGTAAAGAGAGCTGAATACGGGTGGAAAAAGGAAAATGAGTGTGAGACAATGGGAATACAATATAAATTACACAATACAAACTATAGAATAACTTATACAACATGTTACATAGTTTATTTTTGCTGTTCTCAGAATATATTGAATTTCACTTAAAACAGTGAGTTCAAACTCTTCATCATATAACAGCGGGAAAAAAAACACAATCTAAAAGATTGTGTTTAAAAAAAACATATAAACTTACAAATCATATATGTACACTAATCTTTGATTCACTTACTTTTCCTTGAGGCCAAATAGTAGATAGTGAAGGTCATTTGCGTAGGAAAATACTCTGCTGTTCTCTAAAACTTCCATTTCATCGACTTTCTATGAAAAAAGATCTAAGAACATCTGAAATAATTCTCAACGTTTTCATTTTCCTCCTTGTGTTAAGTTATGACTTATTACTGAATTTTCCTTACGGCCAAATAGTGTCAGATATATGAGTATATTTTGAATTTTCTCTAATTAAACTCTGAAATTACCGTTTACCCGAAGTTTTCAAAGAAAAGCTCATATGACATTTTCACAATGTTTAAAAATTCATATTCTCTGTTTTGATCACTCATGTTCAACATTTCCTATAAAACTGATATCACTTACTATGAGATCCACTTACAGTACCTATATGAGATAAATAATTTTAAACATTAGACTACCTAACTAACTACCTTTTATTAACTGCTCCCATCTTCAAAGGCCAATTACCTTTACTAAAACTTTGGTTCTAAAAACACTAGGTAAGAATTTTTTAAGTCAAAAGGCAAACATTGTTTATAAGTCAAATGAGAATCATTGCAGTAACTCCAACCTTTTTGACATTTTAAGTAGCATGTATAATGTCCTGATGTTGTCGAAGGACCGTCATGATAAATAATAGCTACAGTTCTAAATGTTCTTCCTGAAATTGATAACTGAGAAGCCACAACATTTTTGATACAAGTTGTCAATTTAGTTCCATCAGGTCTACATCGTTGGAAAACTAAAATGACATACTGACCATAAGTTTGTATAAATAATGTGGACAGCATTGGACACTTACATTGGTTACACACCATATTATGATCAGCTGCTTTAACTAGATTATTAAATGGCACTGATTTGCAGTCTGGTAAAGTCAAATATATAAATCTTTCAGTGTCTATTCTAGTAGTACTTGATAAACTACAATTGTGGCAGTCATGCTGCAATTGATAAGAAAGGCTAAAAAGATTTTCTACATCTACACCTTCATCTTCCAAAACACCAAACATATACATTAAGAATTCCTGACAATCCTGCTGAATGTTCTGTGAAAATTTATCTTGACCAGAACACATGTCTAAAATATTTCGAATTTCTGTTACACTTTCTATTTTTGCTCTATCACTGCTACATTTCTGAAACACGGAATTCAATAAACCGCAGAATCTTTGATCCCAATTTTCAGCAATCTGTTCTTGTAAAGTTTTAAGAAAAAAACAACATTAACCACTACATTAGCATAGCAGTTGACACCAGAACTGTTTTCAAACTGAAATCCAACAACATTTTCATCAGAATCCTTTTTCTTTCTGTTTTGAATTACAGTTTCATCTACTTTTTGTCTTTTTGCTACTACCTCACTGCAATTATTCTCATTTCTTCTTTTTCGGCCTACCACACGTTTTTCAAACAGAGGATAATGAGGCAAATGTGGAGCATACTCTCTTCCTAACCTATTGTATTCTTTAACACAATCTAGATCTGCACAAATCTTTGTCTCATCACACTCAATCAAGTACAATCCTGATAAAGTTCTGACTCGTGATAATGCCACATATGCCATACCCTCTTTAAACACAGAACATCCAATGTTCACCTAAGCACTATCTACACTTAAACCTTATGATTTATGAATTGTCACTGCATATGCCAAACAAACAGGAAACTGTTTTCGGCGAACATATAAGTCTTTTACAAGCAAAAATCTAGCAGAACAATGACTGATTTGTTGTACTTGCTCAATGCCATCAAATTTTATTTTTAAAAATTCAATTCCATCTCTATTTCTATAATTCACAAAATCAACAACATGACCCATTGCTCCATTTACCAGACCTCTTTCAACATTTAAATTCCTTCTCAAAATGATACGACAATTTAAACACACATTCAGAGTATTTTCAAAACCAGCTGATTTAGATATACTTTTCTCTAATGAATCCAATTTTGTTTTCAAATTTTCTGACAAAACAATTGTTGCACCCATATGCTCTATTTTATCTATTGCTTCCAGTTTCACAATCTCTTCATTTTCTAACTTTAACATTTTGTTGTTGAAGATGGAACATTCTTACAGAGTTGGCATCAAACAAATCCCAGATTTCTTCTCAGTAATTTTAAAAAAAATATTCTCTGGAAGAATGTTTTCATTTGGATACAAACTGGAAATTAATCGAGCATGTAAAGCTTCTTTCCCAAGCTCACTTACTTTTCCGATTCTTACATCTTGTAGAATATTTTTATAATCTTCATCCTTTGCCTGTTGCATATTTTGATGCAGTTCTGCATATTTAAAATGTAACCATATATTAACGTTTCCAATGCTTTCAAGCGACTTCCTGGTATCTTCATGCGTGAGCATTTTAAACACTGGTTGTCCTTTTACTGGAGTCAACTGCAGTAGATCTCCAAAAACAATAATGTGTTTTCCTCCAAATAACACATCATACTCTGTTCTAAGAATTTCTTGCATTCTCAAATGCACGAAAGCAAGCATTAGATTTGAGACCATGCTTACTTCATCAATGATAAGAAGTTTAATTTTCTTTAGGACTCTGGAAACTTCAGAACACGCATCTCCAGATAGCTTGTTGTAATGCAATTTATTATCATGCTCAACTGGCAGCATCAGTAAACGATGTAGAGTAATCCCTTTAATGTTATGTGCTGCCAGTCCAGTTGGAGCGGTTACAACACAAGACAGCGGTGATTCAGTCCTTTTCTGCAAATAAGTTGCAATGGCTTTAATCAGAAAACTATTTCCTGTTCCCACTTCTCCACTTATGTACAGTCGGACAGGCTTAAATGATGTACATGAGCACTCTTTTTTCTCATGTCTGAATCCATGTTCTATCTGTTCTGTGACTTCGTCATATATCATTTTCTGCTCAACGTTTAATTGCTTTACCAAATCTTTTAAGTTAACTACATCCTCTTGAGCTTGTTCCATAGCTCTTTCCACCTCATCCATGGCAGTTGCAGCTTCATTTTGGATAATTGGTCCTCCTAGTGGATCCTGGCTCAATGAAGTAGAACTCTGACTGTCTTGAGAACTGTCTCTAGCAATCTCTTCAGCAATTGTGGTTTCTTGCTCTATTTCTTCGTTCAACATTTGCAGATAATTTGGAAAAACAGGACATTCTATGGTATCCTTGGTTGCATTAAAAGAGTCTTCATAACAGAGAAAATCTCCAAGTAGTTCCTCTTCTGTACGCCATGGCTTAAAGAGTTGCAAAAGAGCTAAATAGTAAAATTCTCTTTTGTCTGGAGATTCGCAACTCAATTTTCGATGTATAATCTAATGGCCTTTTCTCTGCTTCACTAGACATCCTTCATACCCAATGACAGCATATTTTCCATTATTGATATCTTCTGTGATGTTCCTCTTATAACTGTAGTTTTGCAGAACTTCATACAAACAAGTTTTCTCAAGGTGAGTACTTCTATTTGGATAGTATGTATCCAACATGATTGTCTTCAAAATATCTGTACTGTTTGGTTCTTTCTCCGCCAAATATTCAATTTCTTGTACAGATTTCAAAGCTCGGTTTCGTGTTGCAGCAAGACCTAGACTCACCCAAATGATTGTTCTTGATTTGGCATAGAGACTTGCTGATGATAGCCGATCAGAACATTCATATGCTCCAATTTCTCGATGCGACAACATCTTCTGACTGAAACTGTATAATTGTTTACTTATACTCTTTTCATGTGAAATGTCTTCCCACATTTCCTTCAGTTCAGTCTGTTCTTTTTTTGTGATGTAAGACGTCACATATCGAGCCACAGCAATAGAGTTGTCAGCAACGAACTGAATATCCATGTTAGCATTCCACATGGACAAAATCACTGGGTTGTAGTCGTTGATGTACTTGGACTCTTCGTTTCTTTTTAAATTGTATGTATTTTTTGGTGATTTCGTTGTCACAGTATGTCGCAGAGAAGACATCAAATTATTTACTCTTCCTTTAGAAATCACTGGTCATGGAAACGCGAAACGACATTTCGTGTAGAATTTCTCCTTGTTTTTAAATTTTCGACGACAGTACTTTCCACAACGATGAGATTGAAAACGTAAAACTTGTTGCCTTAAACTGTTTTCTTCAGTAGTTCTCGGAACAGCACATGTTGAATATACTTCAATGAAACTCATCACTGTGTGATCCGAATCAGTTCCAAATTTGGGTGCATCTTTAATCCATAACAACATATGTATGTGAGGAGCACCTCTCGCTTGATACTCCTTCCTCCAAAAGAAATCCAAAACCTCTCCAAGGGGAGGATTTTTTTGTTGGTAATAAAAGCCATCATAGCTTCAAATCTATGATTAAAATATCTGCAAACATTCACTGGATCCAAAGAACACAGTTCTCCAGGTGTTTTCAATTCTATATTTTGTATGTTTCCATTTGCCTCTCGTAGAAATTGAAGTAAGTCGTCCCATGCATACTCAGCACAGCTAAGAGTGAGGAACCATGTAGGAGTTCCTAAGTTTCTTAGCATACATTTCAATTCCCCATGACAAACGAACCAATACTCGTTTGTTCCACGCTGACATGCCATGAGATTGATTAGCTGAGATTCCAAAATACTGTCTTGCAGATTGACTTAATCCATAAAGTCCCTCGCCGAAACATTGCAGATGAGCTCCACTTTTCAGTATATGATTAACTGCATAAGAAAGCCCAGACAAATCACTTTCATACAGTAGATGAAACAAATACGGAATGCATTGACGAAACCTTGGATCTTCATCATATAATCTTAAAGTCCGGTATTCAGCTGCAGGAATTTGAACTGGTCGATCGTCATATCGTCCACCTCGACCTGTTGGAAATAACTGTGGAAAACAACGAGCTTCCAAACTTTTTTCCCATACACTAATAGGACTTCCTTTTGCTGCTTTCATTTGAAACAAGTCAATTGCATTCCCCATTACTTCTTTGGAATGCAAAGGATGAACAGTATAATGTTCATATATTTCTTCACTTCTAGACACATCAACTTTTTCAATTTGGCCAACTGAACAATCACTGTCTTCTTCTGTAGCTGTTTCCTCTGCTCCAACACTTACATCTTTGTAGTACTCATTGTTTTTGACCAAATACAACGTTGCCTTTTTGACTTTCCTAACATCCACTAAATCTTTCCAGATTTTCTTACTCTTTGTCGGAACCCCATTAACTAGAATAACCAGAGGATCCTCTTCTACTCTTTCTATACCAATTGTATCAATATTTTTCTTGACATCTAGAGGCAAATAAACAACTCTTCCCATTAATCCTCTTTGTAAATCTGTGGGAGGTAATTTCCCTATCTTAGGCTCCATGCGAACAATAGCTTGAAAAGCATGGGCACATTGAATCAAAATTGATTCATAAGTATTTAAATCCATCAATTCAGTAGGAATATCTATCAACTGAAAATTATTATGAACAGCTCTAGCAGGCATTCTATTTTCATTTAATTTTTTCAAACAATAAGTACAAATACGTTGATAAAAACTCTAATCGAAAGAATTCTCCACCAAAAAATAACTTACAAAATCCTTCCATTCACTATTATTTTCAAATTCACATTTTGCATATAAATCAACTAACCTAGTCTGAATCTTATAATGAGTCCGTCGACAACACACACAAGTTAAATTAGGCCTTTCACTTGATTTCACCTTAAACTTGGTAATTTTCTCGTCAAACATTTCTATACTTGAAATCTGTACATTGTCTTCCACATTACCATCCATTACTATATCCATTTCTACACTGTCCTCTTTGTTCCCAAAAAAACAAAACTCAATTTCTTCACAAATAGTCTTCACATCTACTTCAGATCCATGCAAAAGAGCACTTTTTAACTGTTTAAGCTTAAGTGCTGGACTTTTTGCATAATACAACCTTCTTACTAATTTCCTCACCTTATTATGATGCACTGCTAACATCCTAAAATGGTGAAAAACACTCTGACATACTTTTCTAGAAAGACAAGCCAGTGAATGCCCATGCAAACCTGTGTTTTCTCTCACTCTGCATGGATCTAACTCTTGCAAGATCTTCACTTTCTGTTTTACACTTTTCTTACTATATGTACGTAAGAAATTTCGAAGCAAATCGATTGAATCCTGTCGCACACTACAAATACTACTGCACTTCCATGTGTACACTGGACCCTTAGTACGTCTCCATAAAACTTCATCTGCTAACACCTCTTCTGCATCTCTAGACACAAGTTTCTCTTTTTCCATCGGACAACCATCTTTCACCTCATATGCTCGACCACTGGTGTCAACTGCATGCACCAAATCATTTTCCTGAAAGTAACTCTCCTCATTAAAAAATGGCTCAGAACTTGAACTATGCATCCATTCTCCAGAAAATACTTCACAAAAATGAGTCCGATTAATTATTCTTTTCCATCTACTGTTCGATTTGAAAACATCAATTGCCTTGTTAAGTATCCTAATTCTATTGATTACTAAAATAAATAATTTTTTTTAACTTCAAAAGCCTGATCAACAATCTTCTCTACACTTTTCTTTTTCTTGTAAAAAGCAGCTCTGTGTTTACCTTTCTTTTCATTTTTTAGCAAATTTAAAACTACCCTATTGCGAAACATTCGTCTACGAATGTCCCTAAATACATTTTGCCTTCTATTGCTATCCATACTCTTCTCTCCTACTCCAGTAGAGACATTTTTTGAGGGCCTCTCCTTCCTTTTCAAATTTGCTCTCTCCTTCTGGATCTTCACATTACCGTTAACATTTGTTTTTGTTCTACATATGTTGCGAAAAAAAGACTTAGTTGTCTTACCAGGAGCTTTTTTGGTGTTTTTTGAAGTACTTGTTGTAGAGGATTCCTTTAATTCCGTTGCTGATTTTGTTCTATACCGTATGGTATTTTTTCTTCTCCTTTGCCTTGACGGCATTTTTGCTTACTTTTCAAATGTTGATTTCAATCTGTGGTAAAGAAAAAAATAACACATTATAGACCACTATTAGCAAACAACAAAGCAATGACAATAAGCAAAAGATATAAACACTAATTTGCAACATATCTGAGTTTATACCACAGCAACTATATAACTAGGAGTAAGACAAAGAAAAACAGCTAGAGGGAGTAACACAAAAACACAGAGAGACTCAGACAAAGAAACAGGTAGAGGGAGTAAAACATACAAAAGGACTAAGACAAAGAGAGTGTATAATATGTTGAAAGACAGAAAAAGGATGTAATAGGGAGAGGGAGTAAGTCAAAAAAAGGGAGTAAGTCAGAAAAAGGATGTAACAGGGTGTAAAACAGAGAGAGGGTGTAACAGGAAGTAACACAGAGAGAGGGTGTTAGAAGAGAAAAGGTTGTAAAAGAGACTAAAACAGAGAAAGCCTGTAAAGGAAGAGACAGAGAGTAAGTTTGAGAGAGGGTGTAAGAGGAAGTAAATCAGAGACAGGATGTTACAAGAAGTAGGTCAGACAGAGGGTGTAACAGGAAGAGAAAAAAAAAGTCAGAAAGAGAAAGAGAGACGGTATAAAACAGACAAAAGGTGTAATAGGGAGTAACTCAAGGCTAGAATATTACAAAGAAAAAGGTTGATTAGATAGTATCTGCAGGATTCAAAAAATATATTAGCACATTTCACAATCATGTCATCTATATTTCCTCAGATTAGTCATATTTTCGGATAATGCTTGGTTTAAACATTTTGTTGCATAGATAAATTGTCTTTTGTGAAATAGTGAATTTTCAGTAGTGAAATTGAATGCTTGTACATAGGACCTGTGCTGTGTTTCTAAAATGTAATTTTAAAAATGACTTTGGGGTAATTGAATGGCTTTTATATTTTTCATAAGGAATTAATAGTGTCTTCCTCATTAAATAAATATATTTGAACCTTTTACAACGATGTCATCTGCATTACCTCAGATTAGGAAACAGATTGAGCTTCTTTCTTGTTGGTTTGTGTCATGTTTTTTGCTGCATAGAGGAATTGTATTATGTAAAATTGAGAAGTTTCACTAGTGACCTGGAATGCGTGTACATACGACCTGTGCTGTGTTTGAAAAATCCTCTATCTTGCAAATGTTGATATCAGGCATTATCAAAAAGCAAGACACAAACCAACAGCAAAGAAACTCGGGGCCTTATTTATGAAGGCCTTGCGCCACCGGTGCGTCACTTTTTTCCCATGTTAAAAGTGACGCACCGGCAGCACAAAGCAATCATAAATAAGGCCCAAATGTAAATACCATTGATTTGCGCCCAAAATCGTTTTTTGAATAACATTTTAGAAACACAGCGCAGGTCCTATGTACAAGCATTCAATTTCACGACTGAAACCTCACTGTTTCACAAAATACAAATCCTCTATCTTGCAAATGTTGATAGCAAGCATTATCAAAAAAGCAAGACACAAACCAACAGCAAAGAAACTCAGGGCCTTATTTATGAAGGCCTTGCGCCACCGGTGCGCCACTTTTTTCTTATGTTAAAATTGACGCACCGGTGGCACAAGGCAATCATAAATAAGGTCCAAATGTAAATACCATTGATTTGCCCCCAAAATCGTTTTTTGAATAACATTTTAGAAACACAGCGCAGGTCCTATGTACAAGCATTCAATTTCACTACTGAAACCTCACTGTTTCACAAAATACAAATCCTCTATCTTGCAAATGTTGTTAGCAAGCATTATCAAAAAGCAAGACACAAACCAACAGCAAAGAAACTTAGGGCCTTATTTATGAAGGCCTTGCGCCACCGGTGCGTCACTTTTTTCCAATGTTAAAAGTGACGCACCGGCGGCACAAGGCAATCATAAATAAGGCCCAAATGTAAATACCATTGATTTGCCCCCAAAATCGTTTTTGGAGTAACATTTTAGATACACAGCGCAGGTCCTATGTACAAGCATTCAATTTCACTACTGAAACCTCACTGTTTCACAAAATACAAATCCTCTATCTTGCAAATGTTGATAGCAAGTATTATCAAAAAGCAAAACACAAACCAACAGCAAAGAAACTCAGGGCCTTATTAATGAAGGCCTTGCGCCACCGGTGCGTCACTTTTTCCCATGTTAAAAGTGACGCACCGGCGGCACAAGGCAATCTTAAATAAGGCTCAAATGTAAATACCATTGATTTGCCCCCAAAATCGTTTTTCGAATAACATTTTAGAAACACAGCGCAGGTCCTTTGTACAAGCATTCCATGTCACTAGAGAAACTTCTCAATTTAACATAATGCAATTCCCCTATGCTGCAAAACCTATTTACCAAGCATAATCCAAAAACATGACACAAACCAACCAGAAAGAAACTCAATCTGCATCCTAATCTGAGGAAGTGCAGGTGACATCATTGTAAAAGGTTCAAATATATTTATTTAATGAGGCAAACACTAATAATTCTTTCTCAAATATATAAAAGGCATTCAATTACACCAAAATCGTTTTTAAAATAACATTTTAGAAACACAGCACAGGTCCTATGTACAAGCATTCCATGTCACTAGAGAAACTTCTCAATTTTACATAATGCAATTCCCCTATGCTGCAAAACCTATTTATCAAACATTATCCAAAAACATGACACAAAGCAACCAGAAAGAAACTCAATCTGCATCCTAATCTGAGGTAGTGCAGGGCACATCATTGTAAAAGGTTCAAATATATTTATTTATTGAGGCAAGCACTAATAATTCATTCTCAAAAATATAAAAAGCATGCATTTACCCCAAAATCATTTTTTAAATAACATTTTAGAAACACAGCACAGGTCCTATGTACAAGCATTCAATTTCACTACTGAAAATTCACTATTTCCCAGAATACAATTCCTCTATGCATTAAAATGTTTTAACCAAGCATTATCAAAAAACATGACACAGAACAACATTGAAAAAAAACAGCCTGCTTCCAAATCTTCTCCATAGAGCATACAAGTCTCTATCTAAATTAAATGAATCATTTCTTACCTTTACAAATGCTTTGGGAGATAGAGAACAATGTCAGACACACACACCAATTTTTCTTTAGCAGAGCAAAAGGTATGCACTCCAGACATTGCAACCATAAATGTCACAGAAAATCTCTAATTCTACACAGATATGCCTCATTTCAACCAATCAAAACTCTTCCCTCACTATTTTCAAACCAACACCCTTCCCCCCTCAGCCCTTTCTGTTACCATAGCAACTCCCTCCTTACTGAACTCTCAGGCTCAAAAGTTTATTCTACAATGTTGCAAATGAACTAAGCAAGGATGTTTGACCTCTCAATACACCAGCTTATCCGATGAAATGTTTCTTTAATTGACTTTTTCTTAACCATTCAAATTGCTTCTTTCACAAAACACAACCATGCACCCTAACTTTTACTTTTCAACAATCTGAATCCACCAATCATTGCTTGTGATTCAAGAGCAGTAAAACTCCACAATTATTTTTTTGTAAACTCCTACTATTCCAACTGCCATTTCATTCCCACACTTCAACAGACTGCACCAGAACCTTCTCTCATCATGTATTCTGTGTGGATGATTGGACATAGCTACATCCACTCGGCTCAAAGGTATGCAGCTAGCAGAAATTTTCACAACCTTGATTTATCAAATGTGTAAATCAAGTGGATTGGCCAGAGAGGATTGAGATGTCACCAATTGATACCATTGGTGAAAACCTTTTTGCATCTGCCAAACCCTGACCTCTTAATAGTGCACTGTGGTGGAAATGACTTGGGCACTTTGACGGGTTGGTCTCGAAATGCTTTTAAAGGACACCTTTGATCAATTGATGACACTTTTTCCACAAACTGTCTTGGTATATACCAATATATGCCAAAGACAGAAATGGAACTGGTCCAACCAATTTTGTCCACAATTTGAGAAAGCACGGAAACATGTGAATAAATCTGTTTCTGCTTACATGAGAGAGTTATGGAATGGGTTCAATATACAACAATAACTTGCGTTTCAACATGCAAGATATCTACAGAGGAGATGGTGTGCACTTCTCAGATGAGGGGAATAGAATATTCCTCATGAATTTAAGACTGTGCATTGGAACCTACTTGTAGGTACCTAAATCAGCCACAGAACCCAAAAGCTCTTTTCAGAGCTACCCTACCTCTGATCACTCAAAATGATTATCTTTCTCTAACTTTTTTCACTATTTTTCACCAGAGTACGCTCCCTGGTACGCTCCCCGGTGCGCGATCCCCCCCCCCGCGAAATTTTACAATTTTTTTTTGGCATATATGCCCCTCCTAAACTCCCCTCAGAAAACCTAGAGGGTCAGGGGGTGTCTACTGTGCCCCTTTTTACCCATTCCCAACGTTGTTTGTCCTCCATCTTGTGTCTCAATTCAACCGAAACACACAATGGCGGACCCCCGTAGCGCTCCCGGTACGCGTACCGGGGCGCGCACCGGTGAGCGCTCCTTAAAAAAATGTGGGAAACGGTATTACATAAAAACCACTGGACAGACTTTCACCAAATATAGCATAGACCCTACTACATACCAGTCCCTACCATTATTCCACATTTGATGGTATTCCATTGAGCCATTTGGGCTGTAGCCCTGTCTAAATATCCTGAGGTAAATTACATGACAAAAACACATATGAAAGTGTTGGAATTTACAACCAATTAAAATATTACTTACATTTTGTACTTTTATGTGCTGACATTTGATTGGTTAAGTACATGAATATATAAGAAAAATGACAGGGAAAGACAGCCATTTTGACTAATACTACCTGAGGTACATTTTGATTGAATTTTGACAGAAAACTTCAACTACTTTGAAAAAGGTAAGTTGTTAATTTGAAAGGGGAACTATGTTGTGCACTTTAAGTTAATTTGGGAAAAGTTTTCTGATAGTTATATACTATCCCTGTGTAATAGTTATAGATTGAGATAGGCTTCTCTGGTATAATTATGGATTGATTTAGGCTTCTCTGGTATAGTTATGAATTTACTTAGACTTCATCACGTGCACTTTTTAATAGTTCTACTTCCTGCGTGAAACCATACACTGCCCAAAAATTACTTCACTGTTAAAAACTCAGAAATACCTGTCTAAACTTAACCCCTTCCACGCTGATGGCGAGCTGGGCTCGTCATGGCGTAGCCTCCTCGCACGCTGATGACGAGCCCAGCTCGTCACGTAACATGCGATTTAAAAAATCTCAGTGTGCGAGCGGAATTCCGCTAGCGCGCATGAGGTTAAACCCAACAGTACCCTAACTCTACTAATGTAGTTAATTTTTATGCAATTTTCAGAAAGAAAATGGAAGGAGAAAAGCAAGCAAATGTTACTTCTATCAAAGTAAAGGTGGAAAATCCAGAAGAGCAAAAAGTTGATTTCACGGATGACTCTTTGGACCAACAGTTAATAGAATGTTTGGAACAAATGGAATCATGTACTTATAATTATGAGGAAATACCGGACAATATTATGTTACAAGTTTTATTAAATTATGAAAAAGAATCAGAAGAATAAATGTATATTTAATCATTTTAAATTGTTGAGACTATATCCATTTTTATATGTAATTCATGAAGTATTACCAAAATGATTATATTATAAAATGAAACTTATAGTATACTGTGCAACTTTTTTGTGTTACATAGTAAGTTTGCTCATAGTTACTACCTTTCTCCCACTATATTATCTCCTATGTGTATTTTACATCTCTTTTTCAAAATAAGGGAGCAGGATAGACTACCCATGATTCCCTAGGACTTCTCAGGGAGTGCTTAAAGGATCTGTTTCTGCTTTCCTGACAGACTATGTTATGGATTCCATATACCACAATAACTTCTATAACAACATGCAAGATATCTACAGAGGAGACGGTGTACATTAAATTTAAGTCTCTGCATTGGTACCTACATGTAGGTACTTAAATTAAAAAAAAAACAACAAAAAGAACATTTCTTTAAAACAGCGACTTTTTTTTAAAACTGTCATTCTTTTTCCCCATGGTACGCTCCCCGGTCCGCTCCCCGGTGCGCGTACCGGGCGCTCCCCCCGCGAAAATTGAAAAAAATATATATTTTTTTGGCCCCGCAGGGCCCTTTTATGGCCCCACAGCAAACCTAGGGGGTCGGGGGGGGTCTACTCTGCCCCCTTATGGTCAATTCCCCCTTTGTTTTTGCCACCTCTTGTGTCTCAATCCTACCGAGACACAAGATGGCGGCCGCTCCGGACTGTTTGGAATGTTTACAGACACCCGAGAGCCAATCAGCTTTCCGCACGCAAGTCGTGTAGCGCGCCCGGTACGCGCCCCGGTGAGCGTACCGGGGAGCTGCCATACATAGATATATTTTTTTGAACCTAAATTACTCAAAATTTACTGGAGCACATATCTTGAGACATAGCAAAGGCACATCGGGGTACCAGTCCCTACAATTTTGCCAAGTTTGGTGGAAATCCATTCAGCCGTTTGGGCTAAAAGTGAGGTCGACCGCCCTATGGAAATTAACATGGGGAAAACATGTTTTGGGACCCCCCTTTTATCTCGGCCCCCACTTGAGGAATCCCCCCAAACTTTCAAGGAAGGACCGGAGCTATGCGAGGCACATTTGAGGAAATTTTCAGGCAGATTCGTCAACCGGCGCCAAAGTTATTCACAATAGAATTTTGAGATTTTGCAATGAAAAAAATCCTAACTATAACTACCTACTGGCGACCGCCAGTAGGATATATATACGTGGTACTCGAAACGCGTCACTTGAAGGGTCGTGAATAAAAAAGATCATCCTGCCTGAAAACGTGGGGTCTGCCTTCTTCTTTCGCCGCGCTGCGCTGTTGGCGTGGAGGTTCAAGGATTGTGTTACATATATATATATATATATATATGTAGATAGATATATTACAGAGTAGCGGTAGCACTCTGTAGGTATAGAAAAGGAGTTTTTTTTATTTTGTCCCTCATTAACTTTGCATGCATTTCAGGAATGTGTGCAAAACTTTGCAGACCTGTTGCACCCATTTCATTGTCAGAGGACAGAAGGTTTCACAGAATTTGGTCAAGGGGGTGCGAAGAAAAAAGGGAGGTCCCAAATTGAGCTTAAAATCAAATTCATTTTACATACGTTTGTATTTCTCATAGCGCAAAAATGGGCTGTCGGATCTTGCTGAAATTTGGCATTATTAGATATTAAGGTGTGGAGATAATTCTTTTGGGTACTGTAGGTCAGTAGAGTCAGTATTTATTATGTTTTAAGCATAGCTGCCAAGCTTTAGGATTTCTGATGTGTGACATTTTCATAATTTCAGTGTAATTATGAGTGACATTCAATGACTATGAGTGACACTTTCTTACAAACAACATCAAGCAATAAAGATGAGGGAAAGATATAAATATTGGAAATTACACCCATATGAGCAAAGAGAAACTCTAAGAAGTTCATAAAATTGCTGCAAAGCACCAGCAATTGAAAGACACTATCATAGTGCCCAGTTTACTTAGGCTCATGACATGCTAAATGTAAATTACCTTGGGATTGGAGAAGGTACTCGTGATGCTTACTAGACTGTGGCAGGCAGCGCCATGAGATGGTATGGGCCAGCCCGGCTCAAGGACCTCCCCCTGCACGGGCTGCGGGCAGCTGCCACAGTCCAGGACTCAACAGCTCAAGCTGCAGCATTCTCATGGCTGTTGGACTGCAATACAGTTGCCTGCTGAGGAATACACAACTCCGGTAAGATCAGGTCATGGCGGGTCATCACTTTTCAGCCATGCATCACAACAACCGCGCAGGGTGCAAGCAGCGGCCGGCGGGCTGCAAACTGGCAAACTTAAACTGTCTGCCACTCGCCTATGTGTGTCATGTGACAAAGAGTCAGTGTCTGGATGTCTTATTGGGCAAATCACCACTGACTCCGGGACTCAGCTCCCAGAGTGAGCTGAGCCAGCCACTAAGCCTGCTGCAAGCAGCCAGCTAGCTTTCTGTCAGTGGTGCTAATAGCGCTCGGCTTGACAGCTGAGGAGGTGCTATTATGCGTTACTTTGCATTTCAGTCCGGTGATGTGGACCACCACACTGAAGTGCATTAGTCATTGATGCATGGTACTTTATAGGGCTGGATAAAGTTTTTCAACTTAGTGATATCTTGTAACACCATCGTACTAAACGTAGCAGGAAGCCCAAAAAATAAACTGGACTGCATATGCAATGTTTCATATTTGCTTCATGAGCAACTAAAGACCCATTTTATTGGAAAGAGTTACCTAAGTCCCTAGTTCGCTCATATATCATTGTTACAACCTGTGGGCTCATTGAAACTTATCTTACCTTTGTTATAAACTGCCATCTTTAGTTCCTGCTGACTTGATTTAGGTTAAATTCACTGCACTGGTTGTTGGCAGACCCTATAGGTTGGAAAAAAGTTGAGAATTTAGCTCCATCTTGCTGCAACAGGGAAACAATTTCCCCTGGCCTGACCCGATTTAGATTTTTTACAAATCCTGCAAAATGAATATATCTGTTTTAATGTTGCCAGGTATCAACATTTACAATTACATTAGCATAACAGTTGATACCTGAACTATTTTTAACTGGTATCCTACAATATCATCAAAAGTGTCCATTTTCATTGTCTTTGCAGCATCATCATTCTCTTGAATTGTTTTCTTTTTTTTAACCATTTTTTTTACCTTACTAGAATATTTGTCATATTTCCGTTTTGGGCACACTACACATTTCTCATATACGGGCTATTCACGTTAGGAGCATACGGAGGTATATTATCAAGAACGGCGTTAAAATTATCGCCACTTTAGCGGCAGGATACTGCTGCTAAAGCAGCGATAATGGGCTTGATAATATGCCCTTGTAAATTCCCATAGAAGCCCAGATTCTGGTGTGAACTGAAAATCTCTATCAGATTTGTCCTACCAGGCTTGGTGGTATGCAATCCGCCGCAACCATAGTTTAGATATTGTCTATGTATATCCTGTGTCTCTTGCTTTAACACGTTTACAACTATGGTCCCCAGTTACAAAATGTATTGATTGCCATGCTAAGCTTTCACACACACATGCCAACTCTGCACGAGAAGTCTTGAAACCTCCTGGACCTTCTGTTTTCTGCTTTAGTATAGTTTAATTGTATTCCATAGCAATGTGTTGTTATATTTTTTATATGTAACCAGGCCTGTATTTACAATACTGTATTTTTCCTACCCTATTTCTTCCTCCTATTGATGATGTAAACATGAATTCATGTGTCACCATCCATTTTCATGTCACATTGTATTTATACCTTTTGCTGTGTTTTTCTCCTTCTCTATTATAATTCAATAATTCATATCTGTTCTAAAAATTTACAAAATAAACAACTTTTCCCATTGCTTTATTTACTAAACCTTTTTCTGCCCGTAATTTTACCCACCATTTTACACATATATAAAGTCTTTTCTAAACCAGCAGTCTCCAAAGAATCCAATTTTGACTGTAATTTCTCTGAAAAAAGAATAGTAACTCCTTTGTGTTCCATTTTCTATTTTTACTATTGGTTGTTTCTCCAGTTTGAAAAGTTCTTGATTGAATGTAGAACACTCTTGCAGTGTTGGCATTAGGCAAACTATATACTTCTTTTCTCCAATTGTTTTTGTACATTATTTCAGGTGCAATATTTTCATTTCACACGTTAGTAGCCGACTTTGTAAAGCTTCTTTATCAGGTTTTGTCAAAACACCAATTCTAATATCTTAAAGAGTGTTTCCATAATGTTCATCACTTGCTTGTCGCATATTCTTAAAAAGTTCTTTATATTTAAAAAGAGACCAAATTTTCACATTTCCAATACTTCCCAAAGATTTCTTAGTGTCTTCATGGACAAGTGCTTTAAAAACTGGTTGCCTTTTCAAAGAAGTATACAATTACAATAAAACATCATAATCTGTTTTTAAAAGCTGTTGCACTCTTAAATGTACAAAGGCAAGCATTAAGTTTAAGACCATGCTCACCTCATCAATGATCAGAAGTTTAATTTTCTTTAGTACTCTTGAAACTTCGTAACAAGCTTCTCCAGATAGCTTGTGATATTCCAACTTATTTTCATGTTCAACTGGTAGCATGAGTAATTGATATTATGTAATCCCTGTAATGTTATGTGCTAATAACCCAGTTGGAGTGGTTACAACACAAGATATATGTGATTCATTGGTTTTGTTTAGATGACTGTCAAAACTTTTTCCTGTTCCAGCTCGCCCACTGATACACATTCGAATAGGTTTAAATGATGTGCATTGGCATTCTTTTTTTCATGCAGTCAAACCATGTTGTATCTGTTCTGTAACTTGCTGATATATTTCTTATTGTTCAATATTTAGTTGTATTTCCAAGTTTACCAACTCAATAATATCCTGTTGTTCTTGTTGCATTGCTGTTTCTACTTCATTCATGGCTATCGCTGCTTTATTTTCAAGAATTGGTTGTCCTGGGTGGATTTTGACTTAGTGGAGCAGAACTTTGACTATCCTGAGAACTATCTCTAGCTATTTCAAGTGCAATACTACTTTCTTGTTCAATCTCTTCATTCAACATTTGTAGATAATTTGGAAAAAGTGTGCATTCAATGCTATCTTTACATGCATTAAAAGAATCTTCATAGCAGTCAAAATCTCCATTTCAGTACGCCAAGGCTTGAGGAGTAGCAGAAGTGCTTAATAGAAAAATTCCCTTTTATCTGGAGTATCACAACTGAGTTTCCTGTGATTAATAACATTTCCTTTGGCATGTTTTACCAAAGATCCATCATATCCAATTACTGTTTTTCTTAATTTATATTTTCTGTAACATTTCTCCTAAAGCTGTAATGTTGCAGTACTTCATAGACACATATGTTTTCCAGAAGTGGACTTCTTTTAGGATAGTACGTATCCAGCATATTCGTTTTAACAATATCTGTACTTTCTGGTTCATTCAATGCTAAGCATTCAATTTCTTGTACAGATTTTAATACTCGATTTCGTGTTACAGCAAGACGTAGACTTTCCTAAATGATTCCTCTTGACTTTGAATATAAACTTGCAAAGGTCAACTGATCCGAACATTCATACGATCCAATCTCTCGATGGGAAAGCATCTTCAAACTAAAGCTTTACAATTTGTTACTAAGGGCCAGATGTAGGTATCCAAATACTGGTCAGTAACAGCCGAAAATACCGATTTTCGGCCGTTACCGACCGGTATTTGGATACTGAGATGTAGGGGCATGAGAAAATGCCGATTCGGTAATTTTACTGAATCGGTAAATTTACCGAATTGGTAAATTACCGATTCGGTAAAATTACCAAATCTGCATTTTCTTATGTAGGTGGCATTGTAAACAGTGCCACAGGGCTTTAAGGATTCATTATTTACCACAAACTATTAGTTGGTGGTAAATAATGAATACCTGTGTATATGCAAATCTGTGCATGTACACCTAAGGGCATGTATGTGGGCCACATGGCACACAAGCCCTAATCAGGGGTGCAACAGGGTGTCAAAGTGACACCCTGCCACCCTTGAATTTTTCGGTTTTTACCGAATCGTTAATTACCGATTCGGTAATTGACATTCATTCCTATGGGCCTAATCAATGGCAAATACCGAATCGATAAATACCAATTCGGTAAATATCGAATCCTACCGATTCGGTATTTTTTACCGAATTTTTACCTACATTGGATTTACCGATTCATAAATACCAAATCGGTAAAATTCAGTATTTATGAACCAGTAAATCCAAATTACCTATATCTAGCCCTAAGAGTCTTCTGAGTCTTCTGAGTACAATCTTGGTGAACGGTATTCTGAGGCTGGAATCTATACTGGTCATTCTCTACTAGTCAATCTATACTGGTCATTCGTCATATTGTTCACCTTTTCCAGTGGGGAAGTGCTGTGGAAAACATTGAGCGTCTAAACTTTTTTCCCAAGCACTCATCGGAGTTCCCTTTGCTTTCTTCATTTGGAATAATTCAATAGTATTTCAAATCACTTCTTTTGAATTAAATGATGTATGCTATAATGGTCATATATTTCTTCACTCCTGGACTTGTACACTTTTTCGATTTGATCAGTTGAAATTTCTCTATTATCGCCTAAAGATATTTCTTGTTCTTCCAGATATACATTATAATAAATATTGTTTTGTACAAGATATAACGTAGCCTTTTGAACTTTGGTAACATGTACTAACTCTTGCCATAATTACCGACTCTTTGTTGGTACACCATTAACTAGAATAACTACAGGTTCACTTTCCTCTCTCTCTCTACACCCACAGTTTCAATATTTTTCTTAAAATCTAAAGATAAATACTCAACTCTTCCTTTTAAATCTCTTTGTAAATCTATTTAGGATCCATACGAACTATAACCTGAAACGGGTGCACAGATTGAATAAGAATGGACTCATATTTATTCAAATCTACCAATTCTGTAGGAATAGCTACCAACTCTAGGTTATTATGTGCAGCTGTAGCAGGCATTTTGTTCTCTTCTAATTTGCTGTAACAATATTTACAAATACATTGATCACTACCCAATTCAAAATGACCTTCCACCAACAAATAAGCACCAAATTGCTCCCACTTATCATTGTTTTCCTTTTTATTTTTAAATACACATCTGCATTCCTAGTGTCACTTCTATAGTGAGTATGTCGACAACAAATACAAACATAGTTTGCTTTTTCAACAGAAACTACCTCAAACTTTGTCATTTCTTCCGCAAACTTCTCAGTAGTACTATCCTCCACCTCTTCTTCTACACTTATGAAACTCTCACTTCCTCTACACTCCTCTTGAGGACCAAAGAAACGAAACTGTATGTCATCACAAACTTTTTTTACATCCAATACTGAACCATGCAAAAGAGCACTGTTTATTTCACTTAAAGATAATGCAGGACTTTTTGCATAGTACAATCTTTTTACTAACTTCCACATTTCTGAATGATGCACTGCTAACATTCTTAAAAGATGAAAAGTACTTTGACACACTTTTCTAGGAAGACAATCCAGAGAATGACCCTGCTAGTTACTATATTTTCTCACTTTACATGGATCTAGTTCTTGCAATATCTTAATATTCAGTTTAACGCTTTTATTACCATAATCTTGTACGATTTTTTGTAAAATATCAATAGATTCTTGCCGTATACTACAAATACTACTACAATCCCACTTGTACACTGAAGCTTGTGAACGTCTCCCTTGAACTTCTTCAGCTATTACTTCTTCCACATTTCTAGGAACCATCTTTTCTTTTTCAATTGGACAACTGTTTTTAACCTCTTGTATCAACTTCATTAACTAATGTACTTTGTCAAAAATAGCTTTTTGCATAAACAAAGTTCAGTTCTCAAAGTGCTCTTCTATTCCCCCGAATTTCATTCTTTAAAAAAGTTAGTTCTATTAACCAGTCTTTTTCTTTTACCTTTCTCCTTCGTAAACTGCATTGTTTTATTTAATGTTTTCATTCTCTTCAATACAAATATAAACAATTGTCTTTTAAATTCAAAATCCTTTTTGGCTACACTTTCAATCTGTTGTTTCTTCTTGTAAAATACTGGTCTTCTTTTATATTTCTTGCAATCTTTTAATACATTTTGATGATGTACTCTACTTTTATACATTCTCTCCCTAATATCTTTATATTCTTTCATCCTTTTTTCATCATGGATTATTTTCCTATAACCTGATTTTGCATTAATGTCTCCTTTTTTCTTTTCCTTCTGATTGCTTGTAGTAGTTTTCTTTCTCTTTTCGCCATTTTGAAAATCTTTTTGATTTTTTAAAAGACTTTTAACAAATTATTTCATTCTCTTACCAGAAGACTTTTTCTTTTACGTCACATGCTGTTCTTCATCTATTTTCTGCTTTTCTCTATCCTTTCAAAAGTTCTGTTTTCTTTGTTGTCTTTGCTTTTGATCTTTTCTTGTCATACTTAATATTTCTCAATAAATATGGAGAATTTCTAAACAAAATAAAAGTTTATTAGCATCCCCAAAAATATTTAATATTATTCAAATAATGATATACAAATATCGTCATCTATAAATAAAGAATTACATTGAGTAGTACATAGGTGAACAGATAAATGCAACAGTAGAACATGGATGATTCAACAACTGCAAGGCTACCACATAACTAGTGACTGAGTGACTGCATGGCTGAAGGAGTAATATCTGGAGGATTAATGGGGTACATAGCAAATTAGTGGGTGATTTGATAACTGCATAAATACTGCTTTGGTGATTGCAGGAGTACTGAGGGAATGTCTGAGTGATTGAAGGAATGCAAAGGTAGTGCCTGGGTTATTTTATAAGTACATGAGTACTGACTGTGTGACTACATAAGTGCAAGGGTAATACTTATATGATAGAAGGAGTATGAGGAGAGTACCTCAGAGATTTAATAAGTTTATAGATAGTAGCTGGGTGATTGAAAGAGTGCGTGGGTAATACCTGGCTGATTGCATGAATACATACGTAGTGCCTGGATGATTTTATGAGTGCCTGGGTAATAACCTGGGTGATTGCATCAGTGCATATGTACTGCCTGGATCATTTGAAGACTGAATGGGTAGTACTTTGATGTTTCCATAACTGCAAGGGTGTTGGGCCTAGCCAAATATAAAGCAGCAAACTATTACATGACTGAACCATAAGTGTCTCCATATTGTTAAAAGCATGCATACAAATGTCTCTACCTTTTCAAATCATCTTCTCGAAAATAAATATATATACAATATTTCTGGAATATAGTATAATTTAGAAACTGAGACATGTAATAGATCTGCTTGAGTGAATGCATAACTCCATGCGTAGTGCTTGGGTAATTGTATGATTCCAAAGGTAGTCACTGGGTAATTGCAGGAGAACATAGAAAGTGACTGGCTAATTGCATGAGTGCACACATAAACATTGACTGCATGGATAAGTGTATGAATACCACCTAAACGTACAGATGACTCATTGAGTAGTACCTGGGTTATTACATGAGTGCATAGGTACAGCCTGCATGATTGCATGACTGCAGGGGTAGTACGTAACTAGAGCCTGAGTAATTGCATGACTACAGATGTAATATCTGGGGGATTACAGGAGTACATAGGAAGTGAGTGGGTGATTTTATAAGTCCATGAGTACTGCCTGGGTGATTATACCAGTACTAAGTTAGTGCCTGAGTGATTACAGGAGTTCATAGGACGTGCCTGAGTAATTCTGTAAGTGCATGTGTAGTGCCTGAGTGATTGGAGTAGTACTACAGAAGTACCTGAGTGATTGGAGTGCAACAACATTCTAAGTAGTAGCAGAATACTGAAACTGCAGCTCAAAAGTCAGGTCTATGATATGGTGTACACTTTTGTACTGCAGCCTCACAATTATGTAACTACTCAGGATGCGGAACTTACTCAAAATAAAGTATAAAAAGTACACATGACTCTGTTATAAATCTCACTAGATTCTTAAAACTATACATGCATATATGTCTACCTTTTGAAATCATCATATATAACAGAAATAAACAAATAGACTGAACTTTGCATTTCAAAGATACAACTACATTTCCGCAATGTATTTGAAGTGTACCTTTCCCCAAACTTATAGAAAGTACCCGAATCAGTAATCCTTTCTGCCAACATGTCTTACAACTCAGTTTTAATATACAGGTTCAACATTCTACAAATATTAGACCTAGTCAAATATAAAGTACCAACCAATCACCTGTTTCTGACATAAATCTAACCATATTCCTAAAAGCATGCATGCATCTATCTATACCTATTGCCAAAAGCAGTACACATTTTAGAACACATGTGCAAGTAGGAACATAACCACACTCACAAGACCATAAAGGCCTTAAAACTTGACAGACTACGCTTAACGTTTCAAACACACCTAGATTTATGCTGCAAATTTCAAGTGAACTTTTACACAGATTCTTATAAAGCATCATAATCATAATTCCTCTCCCAAAATATCTTATACATCACTTTTTTACTACTACTGTTTTACTATTATTGTACTAATATGGTATTGAGCATAGCTAACAGCAAAGGAACACTTCCTTATCTTTGATGAAAGTCTCCCCATATTTCTAAAAGCATGTACACATATGACTGTACCTTTTGCTAGCAGCATCATATATAAAGTAATATACAGATAAATGTATACATGTGTTTTATACATCTATCATTTTCAGACATATAACACGTACCATAATATATGTGCTAGTAGAAACTTATCTCAGTCACAACACCATCCACAGCTCAAACCTTCAGAGAGTACACTTCAGTTTTCAAACATACACTGACAATCATGCGGTATATATGAGCTATACCTTTCCACACATCTTACAAATTACACTAATAAATTAAATCTCTACAAACAAATCTCAAACCTCTCTTTTGGGCTGCTGATTTACCATTCTACAAGTACTTATAATGTTATACCTACCCAAATACAAAGCAGGAACTCTTCACATGTCTTTACTAAATGTCTCACCATATTCCAAAAAGCAAACATGAATATGTCTGTAGCATAAACCTTAAAAATTCACAGAACAAACTTCCAAATTCAAGCAAAGACCCAAAATGATGGGGCATATTTCAACTGTACCTCTCTATAAACTTTAAAAAAAGAAGCCTAATCACTAAAACCTTATGTCAATATCTTTTAAAGCACACTATTATCCTACATCTTCACCATTCCATTACTACTCACAATCTTGAGCCTACCACATAAAAAGCAACAACACCTCTTTGTTATACAACATGCACCTTCAAATGTATAAGACATATGAAAATAAATATACAAGTGGAGACACACATACACACCTTAAAACTTGACATACTCTACCTCCAATTTTAGAGCAACATCTAAAATTATGCGGCATGCTACAAATCTACATATCCACACACTAAAACAAGCTACCATAATCGCTAATCCATCTTCCAATATACCCATATTACTATACAAAATCTACTTCAAACAACTTTTAACTAGAATAAAACAAACTACAATACACATCTCTACATTCAGTAATATATTTCAAACATCACAGTTTATCAATAGTTTTTAAAGATTAAAAGTAAACCTAATACATAATACACCTCACAAATGTTTAACTCACCTTCCAAACCGATTTGTTGAATTTAAAATATCCCAAACTCATAAAATATTTTCTAATGCACACAATCAATGTAATGCTCCATTCTCAGCAAGGTAAAAGGAGTAATGGCAAACGTTACCTCTCTTTCTCCACACAAATACGTGTAAGTAACAAATCACATTGCTTCCTACATTATTTCAAATGATAAAACACATTTCTATTGGTTAAACATATGTACCCTTACCAACTGACTTCTAAAAGTGCCCAAACTTGTTCTAAAATTTTTTGGAGTCGCGATTCCTTCGTGCACCAACGTGATGGAGTCGCGAATCCATACGGGAGTTAAGAAATATATTACAAATAAAAATACCTCTATTTTTAGGTCTCACTTACGCAGCACGCATGAGCTGCATAGGAGGGCCTTTAGCCGTAGCTTTGCTCATTTTCAAGCACACACTCGTGCTTGTGGCGGCATCCACCTTGTGGGAGTGAGCTGCGGCGTGCCACAAGCACGAGTGCGGTGCTTGAAAATGAAAAGACAGCTCTCCCAAGCATGCGCACACCACTCGCGGGCTCACCTTGTCGACTAAGTCGCTTGTGCTGTTTATAGCGCGTTCACTTTCTCTTTCTTCCTGCTGCTCTGACTGAGACCTCTTCTCTCTGCCTGCAGTGCACTACTTAAAAATAACTTGGAAGATTACACTGTAGTCTCTCAATTCAACTGCAGTTTTTGCACGCAGTCTGCTTCCTTACGTTTTCTTATTTTTTCACATGTAATCCAATAACTAGTTTCTTTTTCACACTTTGTCGCATGGTGCTCTTATCAATGCCGCTCTTTTATGGCTTCTAGGTTTCAGGTCAGGTAGTTTTAATGTCATTCTGTTTTTGTATGCCTGGTCCAGTTCTTTTTGTTGTCATGCTCTACACTTGGTGCAAGTAGTACTAGGGATTTTGCACTCTTAGTTATACCATTGCCATACCAGAATCTGCGCTTAGAGATGGGCTGATCCATTCAGAGTGCCATACACGAGTAGTCACAGACTGGTAGTGTTACCCTATTTTGGTCACATTATTTGGTTAAACCTGCAGTAGCCAACAGAGCTGCCGTTGTCCCATTTCATTGCATCAGATTTTAGATAGTACTTCTGTTTTAGTGTCTACACCCTGTACAAGCATTACTCTTCCTTGATCTGGCCAAGGGGGTACTGCTCTGTCTCCTCCTAGCTCAGTGCCCGTGATAAATGCTGGCCTATCTGTAATTAGCTGTGTCCCTCCAAGTAATTCTTTACTCTATCTTTCTGGCTGGGCCTCTGTAAAGGGCGTTCACAAATCTCCTCTTTAGCACTTGCACATGTCTTCCTATGGATTTTTTAGCTATTTCCCCAGACCCATGTTAAAAAAGATTACAAAAGAACTAAGTACATTTATGTATACAAACAAGGGCTTTCAGTTGGCCCGCTTTATCTGTTGGTCTGTCAGGTGTCAATTACATTTAACACCTGCCTACCACAGCATACAGACTGTTTCTGCCGTTGACTGTCTTCAGTGTGAGCGACGGAATTTTGAATGTGCACATATTCATGTCGGCCAAAAACTTTATCTACTTCAGTGCTAGGGCTGGTGGGCTACTCTCTGGTTTTATTTCTGTTCCATTTCAATATGCCCTTAATTTATTTTTGCAATGGGTCACTCCCCCCACCTCTTCCCAAAAGATATACATACCACCTTTACCCCATGTAATTTTTTACTTGTTATTACTTTTATACTAAATGCGCATCGCATACGCTTGCAAAATAAATGGCCAGACTTGTTTCCTTTGGCAATCTTTGTTTGTCCGTTTCCGGGTTGTTCTCCCTTGGCACCAGCATTTTTATTTATACCTGCAAGCCCCCGCAAAGTGTTTTTGGAATCTACAGACTTTTATCTAATCTCCCTGCAGCTGTATAACTTGGTGGAATGTTAGCGTCTTACTAGTGCATACAACCCGCCCCCCACGCCATCGAACTCCTGGACATCGTGCACTTTTATTTATACCTGCAAGCACCCACCAAGTGTGTTTGGAATATCTTCAGTCCTTCATCTAATCTCCCCGCAGCTGTATACCTTGGTGGAATGTTGATGTGTTACTCCCACATACATCTTGTCAAACTCCCGGACATCGTGTATTTTTATTCATTTCTGCACAGCACATGCAAAACATTCATCAACTTGGTACTAACAGGCACTCTTAAAGCAGCAGTCTCTGTAATGTCATTTGGTTTCATGGGTGTACAAGCAAGGCAATATTCCCAATCTCTTCTAAGCAGATATACGCCAGAAACAGAGGTGCAATTTTAAGTGTTTCAAATCGGATGTGGTCAGTTGCTTTTGAGTTTTTTTTATAACTTAACAGGTTTCAAACCACAAATGTTGATAAACTCCCAGATGATGGCATTATATCTTGTTTGTGACGTCTGGAGAGTGGAGGAGAAGTGCTTGTTTTCAGGGCTTCTGAGTACTGACAGTAATGCAGAACTTCTACTTTTACGGAGGCAGGAGGCTACAGAACGAATTCTGTGGTAACACTGTACCACCAGCCCTAAGCTGTACGACAACAGAGTGGAAAATAAATAGCTGTGGCATGTTTTAAATTGATATTTAAAAGTGTGGATACCTGGCAGCTCAAACTTTAATTTGTACCTTGCTCCATAGTTTACAACACAATGTTAAAGCATCCATTTTTTGCAATAAAAAAAATGCAAACAGCATTCCAAGCTTAAAAACTACTGGGGCGTAAAATTGTGTGGCTGGATTAATAACAGGATAATGTGCTGCATGGCTAAACACTTATAAGGTCCCAAAACCGAGACCTATTGGCTATGCCAATGCTTGTTTCCAACACACCACTTCTAAAGATAGTACTGACTTAGGAAATTATACTTTCATAACATATCATCTATATATAAATTACAATTTCACATTTTAAGTCCACAGTGAAGTTTCAACCCTTCCACCATTCTACTTAAGGCCAGATTCCATAGTAACAGTTGATGGAACATTCAACTGAACTGACAGGTCACAAGTTTACCATATTTTCAAATCGAGCACACAAGGTTATAAATGCAAATAGCAGGTGTGGTTGATTTTTGCACAATATCTCCTTATCCTATCTACTGTACCTTTCAAACCTTTTCTACTAACCAAGTAAGGAACATGTTTTTAAAGAAAGTAACATGCACCCTATTTTTGAGTGTACAATCTTCTTAAACAGCCAATCAATTCTCTACTTTTTTTAATGCATCTCCTCCACCATTTCAGATACCTCTTATTCTACCAACTCATTATCTCAGCTACTTTTCATTACTTCTAAATAAAAGTATATTAAATAAATAAATAGACATCTTCTAGACATCCATTCAAGATGCTTACAGTATAGATTATTGGACACAGCTATTTTTTCTGGTGCAAAAGGTATACTGAACGCAGAGGTATTGACAAAGACCTAGCTTTGCAAAATGTGGATATTAAATGGATTGTACAGAGAGGATTAAAGTGGCATCAATTAACACTTTTGGTTAAAACCTTTTTACATCTCCAACCCCCTGACCTCATGATTGTGCACTGTGGTGGCAATGACCTAGGTATATTGACTGGGGTAGGTCTTGAAATGCTACTGAAGGACACTTTGCACAACTGATGTTGCTTTAGCCTCAAACTGTCTTTGCATACTCCAATAAATGGAAGTGGTCAAATCAATTCTGTCCACAGATTGAGAAAGCTAGAAATAATGTCAATAAAACTGTTTCTGCTTACCTCAGAGAGTATAGAATGACCTCCATCTATAACAACAATATATGATTTGATATAGATGACATCTACAGAAGTGATGGAGTACACTTCACAGATCAAGGAAACAGAATCTTTCCCAGCAACCTAAAGCTGTGCATCCGCACTTACATGTAGATACAACAAACTCATAATAAAAACAAGGGCTCTTTTTAGAGCCACCCAATAACATAGTACTGAATATAACATTTTCTTTACACATGCATATTTATTTTTAAAACAAGTTCACAAATGCAACACTACCTTCTAAATTATATACAATTAATTGTTTATTTAAGGTGAATTCGGGAATCCAACGCGACGTTACACGGGGGCCTGTAATGAGATTGGATTTGTGACTCGAAAAGAAACCGACCCACTTCCATTATTGGTATTCCCCCCGTGGACTCCATCCCGTGGCTTGCCACCAGTTTTTTTTTTTTAAAGGAGGGGGACCCGTGACCCCTGCTGAGGCCAATAATGGCCCCGGGGGACCCCGTATCCGGGGCCTGCCCAAAAAATTTTTTAAACGAGGGGAGCATGTGGCCCCCACCTCAGGCAAATATTGGCCCCGGAGACCCCATCCTCCGGGGCCTGCCACTTAAAGAGGGGGACAGCCTGCCCCTCTCCTTAGGCCAATAATGGCCCCAGGGACCCCCTCCCCCGGGACCTGGCCTCTTTGATGGGCACCGTGGGGCGAGCCCCAATGCCCCCATGGTTCCAGCCAACTGCCCACCTCCTGTGGGATCCGGCATTGCTTTTGGGCAAGGGGAGCTGCTAACATGAAGCTACCCTTGCCCAAAAGCAATTTTGCTTTGCTTCATTGAAGTGAGAGCAGGTTTCCTGCTTTTGCTTCAACAAAGCAAAGCAGTGTTTGCTATGACAGGGCGTGAGCCGTGCTCCTACCCTGTCATAGCAAATAGCAATGTACTGGGGGTGGGCACCCCGGGGCATTGCAGGAGCTGGCTCTGGAGGATGGAAGTCCCAAGGGCCATCAAGGGCTCCAGGAGGAGGGACTGTGCAGCCCCCTCTCAGCAGTTTTGAAGCCCCGGGTGGTGGTGGTCCCTGAAGGTCCATAACAGACCCTCCTATGTAAATATTTAGTGCCCGAGGATGTCATTGTCCCCGGGGCAGTGTGGGGGGGACTCAACCCCCCCAAACTTTGATTTTGAATATAGCACCGGGGAGTTGATGGTCTCCGTAGCTGTGGGGGGTGCATGGCCCCCCACATTTAAATCCTGTATCCCTGGGGAAGTGGTGATCCCTGGGGTTTGGGGGACCCGTGAGGCCCCCCCACCCAAAATAATTAAATGCCCGGGGAGGTGGCAGTCTGAATTACCTCAGGCTGCGGGGGGACTGTTTGCCCCCTGCACATTATAGATAAAGCCCTGTGGAGGTGGTGGTCCCCCCCCCGGACCTGGCCCACCCAAGGAAAACAACGCGCTGCTTCATTTAAAAAATTTCTCAGTGTGATTCATGCACCCAGTACAACTTCCGCTGAAAAAACAAAAAGAAAATCATTTTTTTCCTGACCAGCCCTAGGGGGTAAGGGTGTTTCTACCCTGACCCCTTTCCTACATTTGCAACCTTTTTCTACCTTTTTGATATAATTCGCTTCTACTAAGTCACAAAATGGCTGCTAAAACACTCTGGTTAGGAGTGTTGGCAGCCAATAAGAATGAAGCTCATTCTCGGGAAGATTCGCAGTTCCTCCTCGGTGCTCAGATATCGATATTTTTATTTTTTACATTTCTCAGGAACTACTGAACGGATTTATACAATTTTAAATAAAAGTTCGCTTTCTGAACCAAGAGCTACCTTTTTGCCAAATTTGGTGTAATTCCGTTCAGCAGTTCGGGCTGTAGTCCCCCCATTTTTTCTCAGCCCACGCTGGATGAATCACTCCCAAACTTTCAAAACAGGAGCTGACCTGAGCTGGTCATTAGTTTGGAACATTTCACGAAGATTCGTCAAATGGCATCACAGATATTGGCAAATAAAAAAACGCTTTTCCTACGGATAATTTGTCCTAACTATAACTACCTACTGGCAACCGCCAGTAGGTTAAATATATATATATATATATATATATATATATATATATATATATATATATATATATATATATATATATATACATATACATATATATATATATATATACATATATATATATATATATGCCAACACTAGAGTCGATATTTTCAAATTCGTCAGAAAGGTGAAATTAAAGAAATGGCATTTCTTTAAACAAAACAGAAACCCAGACATTTTGGACGATGTTGAGAATATCTTTGAACTCATGAAAGAAAGCGATGTGACCATAGTAGATAACGATGTGATCCCCACAAGTATGGAAATTGAGAATGTGGGTAACCAAGAAGCAGGTAGAACAGACAGGGCAGCAAATACCCACTTTAAACCCAAATCGGTGTTTTTCCCAATAATGCCCCATGACGCTATAGATACATTTCACGATGTGGTCACGAAAGAACTCATCAAACTGAAACACACGAATAACGTTTGGAGTTCTAAAGATATGAATCTTACTGGTGCACAAAGAAAATTCCTCTTTGAACTGGTGGAGGATAAAAACATTGTACTGAGACCATCTGATAAGGGCGGGAATATTGTTCTGTGGGGGAAAGATATGTATGTGAAAGAGGCCCTGAGACAACTGGACACCAGTAATTTCTATGTAAAATGTACCATGTCTAACTATAGTGACAGTGTATTAGAAACGTGGGAAAAACTGAACGAGTGGCGGTTGGAGGGTCTGTTGTCCTGGCAAGAATATTGCTTCCTAAAAAAAGACTATCCTAAATTGCCTATTTCTTACCTGTTGCCCAAAGTCCACAAAAATGACAAAACCTCTCCGGGTAGGCCTATTATTTCATCCATAGGTAGTGTCAACGAAAATCTATCCCAATATGTTGATTATTTTTTAAGGGAATTTGTATGTACATTACCTACATACATTAAGGATACCACCGACTTCCTTAATAAAATTGATACAGTGCAATGGGTGGAGGGCTCTCTGCTCATCACTATGGATGTCAGTGCCCTGTACACTATCATTGATCATGTACAGGGTATGGAAGCCTGCTTCCACTTTCTAAAAAACCGAGATAGAAGCTTCCTGGACCATACTTGCATGCTCATCGAAATGATGAAGATATGCCTTAGGAACAATATCTTCATGTTTGACGGCGTCATGTACAAACAAGTACGTGGCGCGGCCATGGGTTCAGCATTTGCGCCGAGCTTCGGGAATCTGTTCCTAGGGAAGTGGGAGGAAGAGATCAGAAACGATACTAGCCTAATGAGCGAACTGGCACAGATAACCACGTGGGTTCGCTACATAGACGACCTCTTTCTCATCTGGCAGGGGACTCAGGAAGAGGCAATTCGCTTCATTGGAAAACTTAACAACAACCAGTATAACATCCATCTGACATACAACATCAGCTCAGAGAGTGTAGAATTTCTAGACACAGAAATCAGGGTAGCGGAAGGCAAACTCGCTTCCACACTTCACAGAAAGGATACGGCCGGCAACAGTTTGCTCCACGCTCTCAGTGCGCACCCATATCCTTTAAAGTGGAGTATTCCATATGGTGAGCTCCTGAGAGCGAGAAGAAACTGCAGCACCAATGAAGGATACAAAAAGGAGGAAGAGGAAATAGTTAACAGATTCAGAGAGAGAGGTTACCCGGAGGGGGTTCTATCCAAAGCTGTCTCAAAAATCAAAGGAGTAGACAGGGCTGACACTCTGAAACCAAAAGACAGAGATAAAGATTCCACTAACGAAACGAGGGTTATAACCACCTACAATTGCAAGTCCAATAAGGTCAGAAAAATTCTGGCCGACAATTGGAATATCCTGAAATCAGACAATACAGTAGGTCCCCTTCTGAATGACAGACCTCTTATCACCTATAGAAGAGGTAGAAACCTCCGTGATATCCTGGTAAAAGGTGACATCACAGCTAAAAAACAACATATTCAGGGCCTTAAGGGTTTTTACCCTTGTGGCCACTGTAAAGCCTGTAAATCTAGCGTGATGGTGAAAAATATCGAGATTTCAGGCAAAAAGGAACCCAGACCTATTAAACAGTTTCTAACTTGCAACACCAATTTTGTGGTGTATGTCCTAGAATGCCCTTGTAAACTCCGATATGTGGGAAGTACGACGTGCATGGCCAAGAAAAGGGTACAGGAACATCTTAGAGCAATAACACACGCTGATGTTAGATACCCTATTGCGCGCCACTTCCAAGAGTTCCACCAATCCAACAACTCCTTCCTTAGGTATTTTGTCATCGAACAGGTCAATATAGGTAGAAGGGGTGGAAACAGGGAATTGGCTCTCAGGAAGAAAGAGTCGAAATGGATCATGGAGCTCGAAACAAAATTTCCTGGGGGGCACAACCTCGATGAGGAGCTTGCCACACACCTCCATGAGGGATGAAAATTCCATCTACCCTCAAACTTAATCCTACCCCAGCCTCAAATACATGAGACGCCAGTTGCATAGTAACAGGTTCAATTAATCGTAGCAGAATGTTTAGATTGATTTATGTGTGACATAACTGAAAATATGTTATAACTCTTGATAAGCTTGTTTTTATTTAGAGATTTTAACAGCTGTTATTTTGTGTGTTTTCTTTAGGAAAATGAGAACGAGAAGTCTCTTCCACCACAGTCACCTCACGGTCCACCTGACCTTTTTCCTTTTAATTGGATGAAAGACACCTTCACTTGTATGAAAGTCGGACTTTAATTCACCTAGATGTGCACTCTGTCCCTGCTGGTATGGCCTCGTTTTTGCACTATGATAGAAGTTAGTGAGGGGTGAATTAGACGATCTGTATGATGTGAATACAGAGTCCTTGGGCACTAGACCGAATGGATTGCTTGCTTTCAACAAAGTTTTTTGAAAGACTGGTTTATAGCTAAACCCGACCTAACTCTTAGGCACTACACCAGGTTGAGAGTTAAAATGTAGTTTCCTTGCAATTTGCCGGATTTACATGCAATGTATTGTAATACGTAATGGCAATGCTTTTGATATATCTGAACAATAGCGCGTGGTTCCCCATTCCAAGATGGCGGTACCGTTTTTGTGGAAATGACATGGCGCTGTAACAATGTTGGTCACCTCTTCTATGTTTTTTGTTATGCATAACTAACCACACCGAGCAGGGTGGTTCACGTGTGATCAAGACGCATTTGTGTCGAAACGCGTAGCGTGTTAACCTGAGAATAAACCTTTGATGCTAAAAAAAAAAAAAAAGCGTGTTAACCTGAGAATAAACCTTTGATGCTAAATATGGATTCCTGAGTGCGCATATGTTTGTTGCTGTGAGGCGATCGTTGGATTATATATATATATATATATATATATATATATATATATATATATATATATATATATATATATATATATATATATATATATATATATATATATATATATATATATATGTATGTATTACCTACTGGCGGTCGCCAGTAGGTATATATAGTTAGGATTTTTTCTCTATGGGATTTTTGAAAATTCTATGTCTAATAACTTTGGCGTTTGTGGACGGAATTGGCTGCAATTTTCAGGAAAATGGAACATTTTGTTTCTGAGCAACCCCTGACAATTTGGGGGGGTTTCATCAAGGGGGGGCCGAGAAAAAAGGGGGGTCCCAAAACGCGTTTTTCCCATGTTAATTTCCATAGGGCGGTTGGCCTCACTTTTAGCTCGAACGGCTGAATGGATTTGCACGAAACTTGGCAAAATTGTAGGGACTGTTAGCCCGATGTGCCTTTGCTAGGTCTCAATATATGTGCTCCAGTGGATTTTGAGTAATTTAGGTTCAAAAAAAGATATATATCTGGGCGGAGCCTAACCACACATCTGATCTGATTGGCTGTCAGCACTTCATCCAAGAAGTGTTGGCAGCCATCTTGGGACCAATATACATGATAGCACCTCATTAAAAAGCATTGTAGTTAATAGAGGGTTTTAGGACTTTAGTTACATTATAAATCATTTGTTGATTGTACCATACTCGTTTTAGGAATTGTGGTGGGTTCTAAGGTGATTTTACCATGTGAAAAAACCTTCTGCTGTGATATCATGAATATTGTTTGAAAGAAAACTAATATCTCATGATTTTCCCACAGTGGTTTGGAAGGGGATCTATAAGCTAAACTGAAAGCATATTTTCTGTAAATTCACATTATCTTTCTCAGTCATGTGAAAATGAAGTCTGACATTCTCAGTAAAACATGTACATCCAACAAGGACAGAGACTGTCAGTTGATTCCTTTGTGCTCTACTGCAGCCTCCTAAAGTGTTCTAAAGAACAACTAGAGCGCTAACAGTCCTACGTATTACAAAGGTATAGCACACCTGGAGCCATCGTGATGGGAATAAAGTGGTAACTCTTAAAACATTTAATTTAAAAAGGAACAAAATGAGGGGGTATATTATGCAATAGAAGGTATTATTAGTGCTGCAGAAAGAAAAATTAGGGCACATTTTGAGTGACTTTTCAAATCCTCTTCTATTTCATTAAAAAATTCTGACTTGCAGTCTCCCAAAATGGCCACCAGAGACAAAAGAGCCCAAATGTAGCCCAAATATCACCCAGATGTAGCCCAAGTATAGCCCAATGACAGAATGTCCCAGAGTGTTCTAAAGAACAACTAGAGCGCTAACAGTCCTACTTATTAC
Source organism: Lissotriton vulgaris (assembly GCF_964263255.1). Classification (NCBI taxonomy): domain Eukaryota; kingdom Metazoa; phylum Chordata; class Amphibia; order Caudata; family Salamandridae; genus Lissotriton; species Lissotriton vulgaris. Next base: position 81,379 of record NW_028254360.1, on the reverse strand, counting down.
AAAGGTATGGCACACCTGAAGCCATCTTGATTGGAATAAAGTGGTAACTCTTAAAACATTTAATTTAAAAAGGAACAAAATGAGGGGGTATATTTTGCCATATGAATTATGAATAGTGCTGCAGAAAGAAAAATTAGGGCACATTTTGAGTGACTTCTCAAACCCTCTTCAATTTCATTAAATAATTCTGACATACAGTCTCCCAAGATGGCCACCAGAGACAAAAGAGCCTAAATGTAGCCCAAATATCACCCAGATGTACCCCAAGTATAGCCCAATGACAGAATGTCCCAGAGTGTTCTAAAGAACAACTAGAGCGCTAACAGTCTTACTTATGACAAAAGTATGGCACACCAGAAGCCATCTTGATTGGAATGAAGTGGTAAGTCTGAAAACACTCAATTTAAAAAGGAACAACATGAGGGGGTTATTTTTGCCATAGAAAGTATGATTAGTGCTTCAGAAAGAAAAATTAGGGATCATTTTGAGTGACTTCTCAAATCCTCTTCTATTTCATTAAAAAAATTCTGACATGCAGACTGAAACATGCACTTTGAATACCAGCAGCAGACGTCCCTGGTGAGCAGTAGCTTTACTACAGTGATCTAATGTGCAACTAGAGTGCTAACATTCAGAATTTATGGCAAATGTGTGACAAATCTGAATGCCTTCTTGATGGAACCAAAGTAAACAAGCATTGAAAATGCAATAGATCTCGCCCTCGTTTAAGTTAAAGCCATTCTGTTTGTAATGAGGTGGCTTTTTAGCTTTGCTTTTATTAGTGTTTTTTCAACTTTCATGTAAATAACATGCATCTGTATGCATATAAGTATATGTATGCATGCATTTATGTTTGTATTTATATAGATATACAGATGATATATGTTTATATATGTATGTATATATATATATTCACTGAAAAAACCATAGGTTATAGACCATATATAATTAGGAATTAGCATTTACAAAACCTTGAAAATTCACTGAAAAAACCATAGGTTATAGACCATGTATAGTTAGGAATTAGCATTTACAAAACCTTGAAAATTCACTGAAAAAACCATAGGTTATAGACCATATATAGTTAGGAATTCGCATTTACAAAACCTTATTTTACTCACACAAAACCATTGAAATTCCATATATAGTTAGTTGCACTAACTATATATCACGCACCCGCAATCCACTGCTGATGATGTCACATATTACATCATTCATGACATGGTCAGTGACATCAGTGAATTTTCAAGGTTTTGTAAATGCTAATTCCTAACTATATATGGTCTATAACCTATTTTTTTTTCAGTGAATATATATATATATATATATATATATATATATATATATATATATAATATATATATATATATATATATATATATATGTATGTATGTATATATATATATATATATATAAATATATATATATTGAAGTGAGCAAGGCGGAGGCTTCCGCCGAAACGCGTCTGTGCAGCATGTCGGATTAAAATATTTCCTTGAGTTCAAGTCACGGTGTCAGTGCCTTCCTTTCATCCGAAGGAATTGGATTGGTAATCAATATATATATATATATATATATATATATATATATATATATATATATATATATATATATATATATATATATATATATATATATATATATATTTTTTTTTTTTACGGTCCACCAAGCAGCAACGCTGCAATGCGCACACTCATTCCTCAAATTAGAGGCTCAATCCATATAGTGTAGGGGGTGACTTATTGCAGGTTCCCACCCGAAAACCCAACTCGTTTTGGCGTTTGTAAGCCTTGATCACAGGAAAGGAAACATAGTTTTTCAGCATTTTTTAAACACACACTACGCGGAACGTGAAAGCGTGCTGACAATAACAATGGAAAACGGCCTTATAGAAGACATAAACATAACAATTCATAAGTCGGCCATTATGTAGTGATACTTTTCGCACATCTATAATAGATATAAATATAAATACATCATAGCACAATACAATATGCAAACAATAATCATAACCTATAAAGGCTGTCAATGAAGAAGCAATTGCCATTGTGAACCAACATTTCTTAACACTGAAACAGTATTTTTTATAATAATCATAAAAATTGAATGTGAGACCGTTGCCCTGAATTCAACACAAAAGTACCAGTATCTCGAATATGCCTACCTATAGACCAATATTCAAGATAAATTCAATATTCATATAAGGGAATCGTGCCATGTTATAGGATTGCTGATAAATACAAAGGAGTCATGTAGTGACTCTTCAAAGCAGTAGATGTGCATAAAGTTAACACAGTATCTGGTACACAAAAAATGCAATATATAGGGAAGAAAACAATCTCACAATACTATCCAAGTGGGTTATTTCACAGCATAATGTCAATTATACCCCCTAGCAGGTGCCAGAAAAACAGTAACTGAGGAGTTTATATACTGTGTCTGCGACTAATATAATCAGTATAATCAAATTTCCAACAGAATGGCTCTTCCACTGGCAAAGTTCATAATCTCATTAAAGAACTGGTGCATATACAGCTGCATAGGGCAACCTATGGATAACATTAAAAAAACTTAGTGACTAATGTGGCCTTCAAACCAACCAAAATATAATAACAGTGTAAACAAAAACAGAAATTCTTGAGTTGATAAAACCAAACAGCTGGACTACTATTCGCACCTTATAAATTACCAGAAATACAGAAATACAAAATTACAAAGTACTAAGTACTAGTCCAGAAGGGGTTAACCTCAAGAGCAATGTTCCCTCTAATTTTTTCCTCTGTGTGCGGCAGTGGAGGGTCTCTGTGTGCTGCAACCATGGCAATGTGCGTCAGGAAACAGACTGCGTGTGTGTGCGGCACCAAATGTCACTCAAAACGTTTACTTTAAAAAGTGAAAAGATGGTGCATTTTCACACATACATCGCCACAATAAGTGTCTTACAGGCAGTTTGCATATTTGATAAACACGCCATGACATGAATTGGTTACACAGGCAAGTACACTTCAAGTTTAGAAAAGCACAAGACTTCAATGGTGGTACCATCATAAAATTTTAATAAATATTCCTAACTGGAGCACTGTTCATTGAGTGGGGAAATGTTGCAAGCCTATACAATATCACATATACACAATAAAGGAGAGGGCTGTTCAGACATGTCAAGTGGCATCACTAGATGGGTGACTGGGTTGCTTCTTACGGCGAACCTTGCCATTTTTCCAGTGCTTATAAACTGGGTCTAGGTCAACTTTCCCATTCAGGAGGTAGGTCTTTGTTCTCATAAGCATATCCAAATGCTTCTGCTGTAGTCTATTCCTCAATTTACTCTTGATAGTATTCATGAGGCTGAATCCTTATTCACAATCTGCACTAGATGCTTGAAACGTTGCACAGACATCAACAAGCTGAGACACCACACTATACTGAGCAGCATTGCGTACAGTGAAAGTCACCATGTCTTGAAAGGTGGTAAATAAACCTCCCTTTATATGTTCTGCCACCACATATTTATAGTCTCTCTATTGTCGAACAACATCTTCTGGTGTTTCACAATCACCCAGGACCAAGACATTTTTATACTTTTCAACAAGTCTTTGTATATTCTCAGCACTGTTCCCATTAAGGTACGCGCGCGTGCGCACCTTTCCTGACGTCAGCGCGCACTGCCGTGTTTGGAGTGCGCACACACCCCGGTCATCGCACGAGAGAGTAGCTGTTTTTAAAATAGCGAGCGGCGCGAAAAGCAGGCACTTTTTTAATGTGGCGTGCCGGTAGAGTCGTGACGGAGTTCAGGTAAGGCGGGCTTGGGGGCATGTGGGCATGTGTTAAAGCGCAGGGCAGATTGTGGGCTTTTGTTTAAGTTTTGGTGTTAATCAGAGCCCCTTCATGGGCTGTGATTAACATCAATACTTAAACAAAAGCCCACAATCTCCCCCGCACCACGCCTTACTAACAAAAGAGTAGAGCCGGTTTAAAAACACAGCATGTACTTTTACACGCTGTGTTTTTAAACTGGCTCTACCCATTTGTTAGTAATGCGCCGCTTCAAGAACAATTCTGGGCTTATGTTTAAGTATTGATGTTATTCGGGGCCCGTGAAGGGGCTCTGATTAACATCAATACTTAACTAAAAGCCCACAATCTCCCCCGCACCGTGCATTATTGACAAAATAGTAGAGCCAGTTTAAAAACACAGCGTGAACTTTTACACGCTGTGTTTTTAAACTGGCTCTACCCTTTTGTTAGTAATGCGTCGCTTCAAGAGCAATTCTGGGCTATTGTTTAAGTATTGATGTTAATCAGAGCCCCTTCACGGGCTCTGAATAACATCAATACTTTAACAAAAGCCCACAATCTTCCCCACACCGCTCATTACTAACAAAAGGGTAGAGCCAGTTTAAAAACACAGTGTGTAAAAGTACACATGCGTGCACCTTAAAGGAAACAGTGGTTAAGAATGATGAGTTAAAGAAGTGCCTATTAATCAAGGTTAGGGGCGGGTGATGGAACTGTTGATGAGGTGCTTTGAAATTAAGATATACCTATCTGTTTGTATCTAGAAGGCTTCTGTTTATAGTAAGGATAATGCACCCCCGAAGTTTTGGAACTGTGTTGTATTATATACTCTCCTAAATTGGTATTCTCTTATGAACATTAGATTGGTGGTCACTAGCATCCTGTGGAGGAAAGAGTTGAGTTTTATGTATCTGTAGGCTTTAAGAATATCTTCGTCTAACAGTTAATTTGTCCCTCCGAGAAGGCGCTGTGTCTCTTCCTCGTCCCCGCATGTGTAAGCGGAGCCGAGTCTGCCATAGACGGACTGTCGGGGCCTCTTGTTGCCCGCTGCTTTTAGGTGTTCGTGTCTCTTGTTTCCAGCAGCCTGTTTGATGTCTGGCATGGGGCCTCCCATGTCCGCCCTCACTGGAGGGAGCCCCTGACCGAGGGGGACCTGCTATGTTTTTTAGGCAAGATTTAAGAGTGAATGTTTTTAGGTGTGGCATGACAACGCAGTTTTGACCTATTGTTATCAATTATTTAAAGAATGGCTTGTCCCTGCCCCGGGAGAGCTAAAGCCCATTCTTTCAAGATTTGATAACAATAGATCCAACAACAGTGGTGTCAGCCAGACCTAATAATAATAACCGTTCTAATGGAGAACTGCGCTTTCAAGGCACACCTGTATACATTCACTCTTAAATCTTGCCTAACATGGTATGTCACCCTCTCCCACCTTTACAGTTTGCTGTTTGGTGCATCATCCAACCTCATATGGACAGCTTAATGTGCAGTAAATGCAGGACTATTGTACAGCTCAGAAGTACATTGAATAATAAGTTAGAATAATTAGAAAGTTGAGGAGAATGATCCAGTTGCTAAATATTGTTATAAAAAGCTATTGGACTCAAACTACCATATTTTCCTTTCTGTACTTAATGACATTCTGGGTGAATTTGCATCTTTGTGCAAACTATTCCAAAAAAGTTCTTTGACTACTGCTGAAGCTGTACAGTATGCAAGAGCATTTGCTCGAAGAATGACAAACTATGAAACCTTGGCAGCTATGCTCACTTTACTGAGAAAAGAGTAGAGCAAGTTTAAAAACAGCGCTTGTGCTTTCAGGAAGTATACGCTGTGTTTTGAAACTTGCTCTACTCTTTTGATAGTAATTGACAGGGTTGCCTCGGCTGCTCTTCCTATCCAAAGGGACAATTAGGGGGTTTTCACAGACCATACCATGGTTGAAGGACCGGAAAATACTTTCATGAGCTTCTGGACATTCATACCCGGTCTATCACTACACCTTCTTTATCTCTACAATGCCAGACCAAATGCCCTGGCAGCTTTTCAATCTAAGGATAGAAAGGGAGGTTTCATCAAGTGTCACCCATGAGCAGCAGGCAGTTTCAGACCTTTGAGTAATGGGGGTAGGAGGGCCAAGCAGGTTTTAAATACTGAAACTATTTGAATTTTGAATTTTTAGCAATTTAAATTCAAATTAAAATTCCTTGCATTTAGCACATGTGAGCAACATTCCAGGCAAAGTAGCATATGGATAACTGCTTTCACAAAAACACATACCCCGAAAAAACACATGTAACTTCAAAAAAAGTATTCACTCTGCAACTGTACAACTTCAAATATCATTTCTACAGGACATCACTTAGCAAACATGCTTGATGCATGTCAAAATTTTGTAGTGCAAGGCCTAGTCCTTGTGCTCTACAGGAACCATTGAAAGGGCTCTGATTAACATGAATACTTAAACAAAAGACCAAAATCTTCCCCGCACCGTGCATTACTAACAAAAGAGTAGAGCCAGTTTAAAAACGCAGTGTGTAAAAGTACACATGGTACATTTCCAAGCATATTTGAGAAAGCAAGAAGGTAAATAAAGCAATTGTGAAAGTGTAGCTATGATATCAATATAGAAATTGCATATGATAATGACGTACGTAGCTTCTTATTCAATATAACCACAGAACGTCATAACAGACTTTGAGATAATCATGCTGAGTACCTCACAGATTTCATTATTTATTGATATACCTTTGCAAACGAAATCTGAGGAAATAGCAATTATTATGATTTGTGGGACTGGACACAATGAGACAGCAAGGAATAAACATTAAAACAGTTAAAGGCCTTAGCGCACCCTACAATGCACTGTTCTCTTTCAGGGGACGAAGAAATATTATCACATCACCCGCATCCTGATGATGAAACACCATTAGCTCCGCTTGCTGATCCACTACATCATCAAATACAGCTGCATTATTTACAAACATTGTAACTGATGCAGCTGTTGTTCATGCAGTAGTGGCCCAGCAAATCCACAATGACCTCCTGCAGTAGTGAGTGCCTTGTGACCTGGTGCTGCAATTGGTACCGGGCGGTTACTGTTAGGGGTGATTTACATCACTTACTTGATCTTGTTGTAACTATCAGTCTTGCACTTTTCTGTTATGCAGCATGCTCATATAAAAGAGTAAAACATGTGAGAACCTTGACAAACGAACACACACTAAACTATGTTTACTTCCCTCTCCTTTACCAGCACTATGGTTACAACTTGCCACCCCCACGCGAGTAGTGTACTAGGTTATTGGTGCACTTTCATTTCTACTGCTGCTGTGCAGTTATTTTAAGATCCTCTTAAAGTTTCTCGTTGCCGAAATTTGTGTATTTACTGATAATTATATGCTTCACTAATCTTTAATGCTTTATTTCGCTTGCGAGATAGTGACACTCGTAATAGAAAGCCGCGCATTATTAACCAGTGCCGGCTTTAGCACTGGTGGCACCCTGTGCGACAATGTTTGTTGGTGCCTCTCCACCCCCAATGACCACCTCCACCACAGATGCCCTCACTACCACCATTTGACAGTGCCCCTCAATCTCCATAACCATTGTCTCTTAGATTCATTTTGTTTTATAGTGCCACTCATTCCATTTAAAGATGTCAGAAAACTTTACATCACACACGCATTGCACACAGACCATCAATCATCCCTGAGAAAATCAGTATATAGGAAATGTTACATAAGACAGAGGCCTACAAGGGATAGGAGTTTAAAAAAACAGCGTGTAAAAGTACTTGCTCTGTTTATGAAAACTGGCTCTACTCTTTTGTTTGTAATGCGAGGTGAGGGGAAGATTGTGGGCTTTTGGTTAAGTATTGATGTTAATCAAAGTCCCTTCATGGCTCTGATTAGCATCAATACTTAAACATAAGCCCAGAATTGCTCTCGAAGCGGCGCATTACTAACAAAAGGGTAGAGCCAGTTTATAAATACAGCGTGTAAAAGTACACGCTGTGTTTTTAAACCGGCTCTACTCTTTTGTTAGTAATGCGCGGTGCGGGAGAGATTGTGGGAATTTGTTTAAGTATTAATGTTAATCACAGCCTGTGAAGGGGCTCTGATTAACATCAATACTTAAACAAAATCCCACAATCTGCCCCACGCTTTAACAACAGCTGCATGCCCACAAGCCCTCATTCCCGCCTTACCTGAACTCCGTCACAACTCTTCCGGCACGCCGCATTAAATAGGTGCCTGCTTTCCGCGCCACTCCCTTTTTTAAAGCAGCTGTGGCTCGACTCTCGCACACTATGACTGGGGTGTGTGTGCGCTACAAAAACAGCAGTACGCTCTGATGTCAGGAAAGGTGCGCAAGTGTACACCTTAAAGGGAACGGTGCTTGGGAGTACATCTAAATGTTCAAAATAGATATTTCCCCCAGAAACCATGCATGCTTCTTCAGAATTAAGACCTCCGGGAACTCTCGTGTCTAATTCAAGTAAGTACTTGGTTTCCAGTTGTCTTAATTTACAGATCTGACCCCCCCCTCTGTTAAACGATCAATTACAAAGAAACACAAAAGATTGCAGTTACTTTTATGCTCCTCCTCAAAATGACATGCCACTGGGTAAGCTTTATCTTTATTCTGAATGACACGCATATGTTCTTTTTTTTTCGGGGAACATAGTACTCCCTACGTAGCTTTTGGGGCATGGGCATGTGAGATGTTTTTCAATCAGTCTCTCAGTATTTGTGACTGGATACAAAACTTTCTTAACATTAGTACTGTACTTGGATGCCTTGCAGGACATGCTTGTATAGAACCCCTGTACTAAAGATATATAAAAATCTGAGCTATTTTTATAAATTGGTGTCGGATTTCTTTTGAGTTGTTCAATTACTTGAATGTGAATGTGAATATCTGACATTGTTCTGTTGTCAATTTTAATAGTGTGCACGTAACAAAATTTTTGCTTGAAAATCTGGGCTGGATGTTGAGCAGTCATATGGACAGGGTGTTAATGTTGCCAGTAGGGTACTTTTATAAACCAGGGTACTATACTATCAACGTATCGGATTGCTTAGGGATGGGCAGGTAACCCCAGGTACCTTATGGACATGTAAACGAATCCCAGGTGCTTCCTCTTGCCAACAGATTTGCTCCATTATCCGACCTAGATTTATGTGATTGACAACGACCATTTACCCAGATACAGACACCTTGAAGTTCCTACTCCACCCCTAATGACCCAGAACCAGAAATGGGTACTCTGTGTATGGAGGCCAGGAATCAGCCTGTGACTGGACGACCAGTCCAGGCGCATTCTGGGATTCCCCCTTTTCTGGCAATTTCTGTGATGTCCTGGAATATAGCGAGTTTACTCAATAAGACAATGGCCTCTGATTGGTCTTGCTATGTAGAGGAGTTTGATTGTATTACCTTCCAGGAGACCTGGTCACTAGATACAATTTGTTGTCCCGGATACCAGACATACGCTTAAGCCGCAATTGCAAACAGGAAGGGAGAACCTAGTGGGGGCTTGACAACATGGGTAAAGCAACAATCTTCCTATCAAATTAAGGAACTACCCATAGATAGCACAGACATCCTTCCCATTAAAAGTTGCTCTAAGGGGAAGTTGGATTTAATATTAATCAATGTCTATTCAAGAGGGATACAGGGTGGGAAAGTGTCACCAACCATTGCCCTCCTAGACACGTTGTTAGATGGATTGTTTAACTCGGGTATTGTGGTTATAGCGGGCGACTTTAACTGCACTTTCGAGCCTCTGGGATTGGGTGATGGCAGCCTCAGCATAGAAGAGGACCAAAATTGGGGGATACCGTCCCTTTCATTGGCAGCAGTTAAACAATGGTCCGAGGCAGCGCTCCAATTGAAAAGCCTATCTCTAAGTCGGGGGATTAAAGCTACCAATGGGAGAACTCCCTTAGACTTGGAAGGGCGTGCCACATTTTCCAATGGGACCAGGGGCAGTAGGTTCGATTACATACTCATAAGTCTGGAGCTCTGGTCTAGACTAGTGGATATGGTGATATCCCACAGCCCGGAGAGTGACCATGATCCTTTACTACTGACTCTAAAAAGGACTGGTTTGGATCCCCCAATTGCTGACATTGCCTCCAAGATAGGAGGGGTCATCATGTCCCACGAACGCCGCCGGTTAAAAGGGGCAGTAGTCTTAGAGGACGAAGATTGTTATTGTTATTGTTAATTGATATTTATATAGCGCTAAATCACCGACAGGTCTCTTAAGATCTCTTAAAGCAGATTAGGGCAACCACAGAAGAGACTGTAGCACTGATGGGGCTGCAGGTGACAAAAGGTAATGGCCCCAAGGACCTTATGAAGGCCCACAAGGACCACTATGCCAAACTAAGGATTCTACTTACAGAAGCTAGGAAGCCGTATAAGCCCCCTCCAAAAAAATCGGGCAAGTGGTACAACGAGGATTGTGGAGCTGCGTTCCGGCATCTCTCAAATGCAATCAGGATGGGAGTCCCCTTAGATGTGAAAATAGCAAGGGTTAATTATAAGAAGGCCCAAATCAAGGCAAAAACAGACTTTGATGAGGACAGATGGGCTAGCCTGGCTAATGCCAGTAACGGGAAGAACTGGACTGGATTTTAGCAATTGGTTAAATGGGGCAATAGTACAACAGGAACCTCACCAGTCAATAATGTTCTCCTTTAACTTTGGATTCAGCATTTTCAAGGCTAGTTTGCTTGCCCTCATAGTATATGCATTAAGCATTAAGTACCCTGAGGCTGTTACCGAGGAAGTTTTGCTATTTAGTAAAGGAGAAATCGATAGAGTGCTTGACAGGGTCCCTGCAGGGAGGGCCCCCAGCCCAGATTGCATCCCGGCAGACCTTTATAAGAAGGATAGGAAGATATGGATCGAATATATTTTTATCATCGTAAATGCTATAGCCGATGGTGCTTGAGTACCGGAAACTTGGCGAGGGGCGGAAATTATCCCCATATATAAAAAGGGAGCCAGTCCCAGCAATTATAGGCCGATAAGCCTAATAGATACTTTACAAAAAAATAGCTGCGAGACTTGTCCTAGGTAGAGTTAATGAATGGATAATAGATCAGGATGTTCTAACTACCTTTGAAGCGGGTTATCAAACCCATTTGAGCAGCATTGACCAAGTTTTAAGATTTATGATGATTTATTGGTCCACTGTGATTTTAGCAGGGGGAACACTCTATGCAGCATTTGTTGATTTAAAATCTGCATTTGACCTAGTACCCGGCCATAAGCTGTAGGATTCGTTAAAGAAGGCTGGGATGCCTAAGGAAATTCTTGGCTTCATTGTTAAATTGCATGAGGCAAATTATGCTCAAGTTAGGTGGGGGCAGCAGGGCGAATTAACCGATTCCTTCCCCGTCAATAAGGTACGGCAAGGGAGCGTCCTTGCCCCTACCCTATTTTCTCTATTTATAAACAAGGTGATTACATATTTTTCCAGTTTTCCAACCGATGGACCATCTCTTGCCGGTTCAAGGGTACCTTTATTAATGTTTGCAGATGACAGTTTAATTTTATCTACAACTCAGCCAGGTCTGCAACGTGCCTTTGACCGGTTTGTAGTTTTTTGCAATGACAATGAGCTTGTGGTAAACGCTGACAAAACAAAGTTCATGGTATTGCACAGGCTCAAACGTGTCAAGAGTAAGGTAGTATTGGATAATGTATCATTGGAACAGACCGATACATTCACCTAATTAGGAGTAACTATGGGTAGGAAGATGAACTGGGCCTCCCATCTAGATGTTATAGTTTTAAGGCATAATCAGTTGGCTGGTGCCCTACTAAAGGAACATCGTTTGTCCCATACAAATCCATAGGGTCAGCAGTAGATATCTATAATGGGAAAATTAAGGCCTCCGTTATTTATGGAGCTGAACTTTGGGGGTTCGAAAACCTTTTACCCCTAGTACAAGCACAATATAAGTTCTTGAGATCCCTGACTGCCCTTTCACAATCAACACCTATGAAGCCTTTACATTTAGACTTGGGCTGTATTTTCTTAGATGAGGTTGCAGGTTTTCGACCCCTAGCCTATTGGAGGAGGCTTTGAACCACCCCAAATTAGCATCATATGCGAGTGCAGTAATGCACATTAGGAGTACCGATCTATCTTCAAAAATCAAATGGCTGCAGAAGATCAAGCACAACCTGAAGGAAATGGGGCTTGGTCAATTGTGGGATGATCCAAAAGGAAATATTTTTCCCAACAAAAATGATTTCAAAAATTTGTATTGGGAAATGATCACCAGAAAGACCATGTCAACGGTGGGTAGCACCTCGCTTACAGGTGTCTCTCGATCACAAGTTTGCATCGAAAGCAGAACCATACTGGAATTTGATTACTAAGCATAGAGATAGGAAATTATATAATCGATTCTGAGTGGGTTCCCTCCCCCTAATATCATTCGTTGCTAAATGGAAAAAAACATGAATGCCAATTGCCCTTTTTGTCATACTCAGGAAGAGACAATAATCCATGTACTCTGTGTGTGTCCGGCTTATAAAGGTCCACACCATAGGTTGCTAAAGTCACTGTGTTCCAACCTTGGCACTAGATCCTGCATGATGGCTATGTGTATCCTGATATCGGACACACACGCAGACATTGTTATTGCTGTAGCAAAATGTTTGAGTAGGGCCTTGGCACTGAGGAGGAAAAAACTGGAGATTGCTGGGCATTTAAACTTAGTGTTAGAGAGCCACAATCCAAACTGGATCCCTATCTGAGAATGAATGCAGGAAACATTTTATTAGATAAATCTATTTTAACCATTGTGTTTAGTTAGCTTTTCGATACTGTGGGTTTAATTCTGTATCAATCCTGTATTAAATATATGCTTTTAGGGTTTTAACAGTTTTTTATGACACTTTTATGTATGCATTGTATATTTTATGATTGTAAATTATCGAATAAAGACGAACTGAACTGACATTGTTCTGCATTCTGTCCATCAACTGTTCTTTTTGCATTTGTCAACCCAAGTGGGACGGGTTTGCTTAGATGTGAGTCCTGTGCTCTCCATGTCACTGGAATCAAGCTATTCTGGCTGAAGAGGGGTGATACCCAGAAACCGATCCAAGGATGCTTGTTTACTGTCCAGGGAGGACCTGGCTTGGCAGTTCGGGCTGGACAGTTCCCATGGGGCACAGGGTCAAGACAGATTTGCATATGACATTGTTCTACATTCTGTCCAACTGTTGTTTTTGCATTTGTCACCCCGAGTGGGATGGGTATGCTCAGACGTGAGTCCTGTGCTCTCCATGCCCAGTGGCAGCTGGTGAGGTTTGTGAGTGGTGGGGCTGGGCTTGGCCAGGGGGAGACTAGGCATGTTTTGGGACACAAGTCGTCATTTCCTGTGCAAATCATATTTAACAAAAATGAGATAAATAGCTGCATTTTTATGTTACTTATCTGTGACACAAAATGTATTCTCGCTACCTGGACGGGATGAGTTAACAAGATTAAAAACACTGTTCAAATGAAATTGAGAATTATACCCTAATGCTCTATATGCTTAAAATCCAACTACAGTATATGCTAAATACCAGAACCATGCACCAGCATGAATGCAGAACAGGCTATTTTATTGAGAACTGATTCAGGCATATAACGGGTTACAAACATGCTCTATGAAACATCCAAGGGCCATATATACTTAATCGCAGGGGCTCAAGTATTCCAGTTATCACGAGACCAGAACTGATCGTATTAATCAGCCCACACAGTCCATGCCTACGAGCCTTAAATACAATTTATGAATGGTTCCAGACCAGGCAGCTTGAGAGAAACTAGAGCAGCGTTCATTAATGAGAACTGAAAAGGCTACTGTGTTAATTTGAGTCAGGTATATTATCCATGGACTTTTCCATACCAGATGTCTAATTTGGTGTGAATAATTTTTTTCCTACACGTGACCACTACATGTGCACGAAGGAGCAACTATCACTTTGCTTAGATATATCTAGCTGGGTCAACCTTTCTAAAGTGGAGCTACCCTTCGAGTTAGAGACTTTATCCACTTGGGGTATCCAACATTAGAAAAAACCTTCAGATATTTTACATACTTATTAAATTGATTTTCGTGCTATCGCTTGGTTTAGACATCTTAATCCAGGCCTCTTACAGTTGGGCTATCCCTCTGATTAGACAGACCTTTCTACAACAGGCCATGTTATACAGAAGTATACCTCTGGTTACAGAGGTCATTCAATGACTTGCCTAGGAGAGTCTATCAATGGTTTGTAGTGTAGTTCCTATTTTCCCAACAGGCCCTGCGCATTGGAATAACATAAACAGTAGTATGGACATAGAAGTGCGGATCTTCCAGGTCTCCACTGACTATGCTAAACTTAATTGGGTGTGTTACCAACTAGCTCAGAGGTCACTGGAAACTTTCTTGACTGAATAGGAAGTGATCAGCTTCCCTGGTACAGACAAGAAGGGATTCAGTTTTCCAACAACCACATAAACATGACAACTTTGCTCCTTAGAATAAGAGTCAATCTCAAGAGTCGTGTGAAACAACAGACATTTATTTTACTCAGTCAGTTGTGCAGATTACTTTCACCAAAGTGCAGAGAATAGAGAGACGGGCGTTTTCAATAAAAAGGTATTATTTATTAAACAGTCTTTCTTCTCGTGCAAGAGAAATGAATTGCCACAATTGTAACACTTGTTATTATAAAAAGTGCGTACAGTAAAATGAGTATTGCGAAATAATACTGTAAAAGTATTGATATGGTTTCTTAGCCATACAATGGTTTAAAATGAATAAAACATATATACATTCATATATACATTTGACTAACGTACTCAACTGGTGCTTCTAACTACGCCTACCCCAGTGTACCTGACCTAAGCGCGTCGAGGAAGAGGAGGGGCAGCGTCCGCGGGCAGCTTGCATCTGCTGGGCTCTGAAGGGGACAGCTGTTCTGCTCCTATGTGCACAACACCATTGTTCGCTGATGTCGTTGAGGCAGCAATAGCATCAGTATCAGCGAGGCAGCGTTTGCTTAAGGCAACGTTGGTAATATTTATACCTGAAAGGTGCCTGGTTTGACGTACGTTTTTGGACATAAGACGTCAATAAAGATGTCACTAGGAAGTGATCGTCTCTTAGTGCTCATTAGAGTTCTATTACTAATCAAAACATAGCAAGCGGGGCTTTCCCAGGTTGCTGAGTTTTATCTTGTTGAAGAACTCGGAGTGTAATCTAGGAATCTTAGATAGTGGCTTCTGCTGTGTCATTTGCTCTAATGAGCTGCAGAGGAAGCTGCAGAGGAAGTGATTCTGAAATGTGGCTCTGTTCGTGTTAGGCCAGAGACGAGTTTCTGAAATGTTACTCTTGATCGTTTATGCCAATATAGGGGAGTAAATGGATTATAGCTGTATAGGGACATAAGGTCACAATATTGATCAGGGTCCTAGATTAGAACGCAACATCCACTCCACGAATTTATGTCCATCAATTTACTAAAACTATAGCAAAAGATGCATGTGTAACATTACCCACCCCAAAATACATATTTGCATATGAAATGGCGTATTTGAAATACATGGAATGTACTGTACATCTTTAAGCATAGAAATCATTCAAAATTATAGCATATGTAATCAGTGAACGATTTTGCAAAAAAATTTACACATGAAATATCTCTTAATACAGAAAAGAAGTGCGAGATAATTTCATCACATATAAATGCAATTGTTTTAAAATGTGCTAGAGGCTGGTGTAAAGTTATTATGTCTCTAGATTTACCTAAAAATAGAAGCTTCTGTTCTTTATGAATAGGTCTGCTTTAAGCAAAGAATTTTCGTGCCAGAAAAAGGTAAATATTTTGAAAAATTTTCAATTCAAAAAAAGTCTTGTTGAACGGGGGAATAGAGTTCCAACGCTTTTCAGCAGTTTTTGTTGATCAAAACTGAAGGCCGAATTCAGAGTTCATGGGAACGCTGTGTGTCGGAATGCTTTTCTAAATTATTGTTTCTGTTCGGGTGAGAACATCATATCAGACAGGCTCTCAAAAAATTGGTCTACAAAATCAGGTGACAGTTCGACCAAGTTCGATAACGCTGTAACTTGGCAGGTGTGAGAATGATTGCTGTCATCAAAGTCTGGATCGGCAATGCTCACAGAAGGTCGTACCTGGGTGATGTTGCTTTTATTTCTCGCTCCACTGTTACCACCTAGTCGTAGCACAGGAGTCTCAACGAATGCCGTCATCAGGATTGGTAGCCGCTGGCGACAACACAATGCGTGAGCCGTTATAGGACTTAGCAAAGTATCGATATCCATTGGTACTGCTGATGGAAGTGCAAGACAGATGTCTAACACGCACTCATCTCCGCATAGCATACATCGAAGCACAGGTAAGATGCAGGTCTACCATATCGGTCTGAATGAAAGAAACCAGGTCATGTTTAGATCTCTCAGCCTGGCCAATCCAAGGACTCTAGTTATTCTGTCCCGGTAGCGGATTGCTAGGATTGTTTCTTCCATCCTTGTAGGAGTCATGTCCGAGTTTTGGCTTGCCATATCGGAGCAGGAGGGTCAAAAATAAAATGCCTGCTACAAGTCCCAAAAATAGGGGTATGCCGCCAAAGACTGAATGGACAAAATTAGGAATGATTCCCAGAATTGCTTGAAATGGTGTTAGCAGTCCCGTAAAAATCGTCTTAAATATGCCTGGGATGCCTGTGGCACTAGACATGTTAAGGAGTTGGCTAAGCATTTCTGTGAAATGCACGGGGCAATTTGTTGATAAAAGGTCATGAATCTCAGATGTTGTCCTTGCAACTTGGAGTTCATACGTCTCTTTTGATGACGTGATGGGCACTGTTGTCTGTAAAAGCACAGACTTAATTTTGCTTAAAGTATCAATTCGTATAGAAGAGAAATTCAGACGAGGCCATAAGGGAGTCTCAGTGGCTCCAGGGCCGTTTGGAAACAATGCTTGCATACAGCATTTGACCATGGATGTTACGCATACGAGATAGGCTTTTCCTGGCAAAAGGCCACAGCATCTGTGATCCGTTCTTAGAATGTTACTCCCATTTGCGAGTTGCATAAAGAAAGGCTCTATCTGCGTTGCAGGTGTGACAAGTTGGTGGCATGAAAGGTTGTTTGAATTACACAAGGCTTCACAGGCTCCGTGTAAATTAATACCCTGGCACAAAAGTATACCGCTTAGTGAATGTTTACAGTTTTCACCACTAAGAAATACATTTTTGTTGCTGTCACTATAGCATGTGTGTGTGTATGGTAATTTCCATGTTGACTTAATGTATCCTTTACCCAATCGTTCATACTGGCCAATAGGTATGTATTCAAGGCACTTTTTAAATTGGAAAGTTGTTATCGGAATTGTGATAATCCAGTGTATTATCCATTCAATGACAGGACTTTCTGACATTGTCAAAGGTAATCTCTCAAGTTTTTCGATGCTCAGGATTGTATAGTCTATCTTGACAGTTGTTTGTGTCAGTAGGCCAGATTAACCACTTTTTCCAATCAGGATGTGTTCTGTTTAAATGTAAAATTTTAGATACGTCTATCTCAATATCTGTTGTTGCATTATCAGGTATTGGCTTTGGAATAGACGATTTGTTAAGGTCTTTAATCTTAGCTAGGCCAAGACAGGTTGTTTGGTAAATTGTTTCATTTAAAAACATTATTTGCTCTGGGATCATGCAGGCTCGAAATAGTGCTTCTAGGCCTTGTACCTGCCAATCTTTTGTACCCCAGATTGTTTTTGTTTCAATGTTATTTTTCCAAAAATCAAAACCAAATGTCATCATTTTTTCATAAAATGCGTCTGAATATATCAATTTAGTATTTGTCAGCATTGTTTTCAATCCTGCTTTATCTAACAGTTTGTAATAAAACGTTTCTGCATCACTGGTGTTAAACCCTGAGAAGTACTGAAATTTCTCATAGAATGTTTTAGAACTGCTTTTAGGTGGTGTAGCACAATGTTCCCATTGGTTATACTTAAAAACATTTCTAGGTTGTGCATATTTATGCAAGTAATGATCACCATAGTGTGTGTAGCAGAACATCTGTTCATAACTAGACAAACCTTGTAAATAATCATGATCTGTGAATCTAGCTGACATTACCAAATCAGACATCATATTATTAATACTTTCAAAGTCTCAATCATCAGAGAATGTACTAGGTTTTACAAAGTCACTTAAGGAAACCTTGAATTGATGAGGATACTTCAGGATTTCGACCGGACCATATATTTCATAGTCAGTTTTGTCCCATACTACCCCGCCGGGTATTGGAATGGCTGTGACATTTACTTTTGACAGTTCTCTTTTCTTCACGTGGGATGATCTGTGTGGTTTGAGGACTAAGTTGATGTTCTGACTTGCTGTGTCCATTGTACTATAATAAACCTTCCTAAAATTAAAACTAAAATTAGGCATAGTAGGAGTATGAATACCCCTGAAATAATCCAATGCTCAATCAACGGTGCATCCAGATATACTTCTTTGATTTGTTGAAAGAGTTATGTTGCTTTTTCTTTAAAAGTCTTTTCTGTTTCTGGCATCACTTCGGGGTTGCTTTGATCCTCAGAAAAGTTGTCGAAGTTGATGAAGTAGCCAGAGGCAGTTCTGTCAATTGTTGGAATTGTTCTTTCAATTTGTCTTTCGGTAGCACATTCTGATGCCACATCATTGTAGACTGGTGTTTCTTGACGAACTGTTTCAATCTGTGTCTCAAGAGGCACGAGTTCCATGGCATTATTGCATAGTCCCTCTCTGTGCACTGCAGGCTTATCGAATGTGATTAGTCTTTCAGTTTGAACCTCTTGGATTGTTGCAAGTTTGGGTATTCTGTTGTTTCTCGGGAGTCCACTGGGCCTACTGTTGATTATAGGCCACATGCTTGTGGTTTTACCAGGTCGATTGATACAACTCTGTTCTCCTTTTTACCAGCAAGGGGCGGTAGTACTACTGATCTTGTTCCGTTGACTGCTAAGACAGGTACTGCTTTTCTGTAAGAAGGCCCAAATTCCTTCTTCACCGCTATTTTTTTTCTGACTAGATCCCCAATTTTTGGAATCCAGACAGGCCTTGCTGGGGCTGGTGGTGCCTCGTCAGTGGTAGCTGGCTGCTGCTTTAACTTTATGTTTCTTAAGGATTTTCTTGTTTCGTTCAAGTCCTGTAAAACAGCCAAACGATCTTTGATGTCAAAGTCTGTTTTCTTATCTTCTACCACTGATATCTGACTATCTAAGTCCTGAATTCGCATTCTAGTTCCGATCAATAGTTCGTATGGGCTGAAACCTTTTAGAGAATTTTTTGGCAAGTTGTTTAGGCTTAACTGGACACTTATTAAATGTTTGACCCACCCATCACCCGAACCTAATACCTTCGCTGTTATAGATTGCTTTATGTCCCGGTTTTTTCTTTCTACCACACTGTTCCCTTCAGGGTGTGACGGACAAGAATACCGCAAGCCAACGCCCATGCTGGCCATGGCCTCCTTATAAGCTCGAGAGCTAAAAGCAGGACCCTGGTCAGAATGGAACATGGAAATTGCGTATGTGCCGATAAAGACTCGCAGATCTTTTATAACCGTTCTGGGGCCACATTTTTTAAGTGGATTTAGCCTTAATGATATACAATGGGATGCGTTTCTCTTGTTTGATTGCGCGGATAGATCGCCTTATGCTTTCTATTAGGGTTTCTGACACTACACTGGCCGGTTCTCCACTGAGATCTCTGTTGCAGTCTTCACAGTTTTTTGCAAATTCATGAATACCTTCACTCATTTCCGGCCACCAGTACTCTGATTGCAATTCTCTCAGAGAGTCCCTGATTGTTTGGTGTCTCAGACCCAACCCTATATGTGCTTCCTGTAATAGGAAACCTCTCCTGTTCATGTTTGGAATTACCCTATCCCCCACTCCAGGGATTCGAGCAAAAGGAACGGAGTTTGCATCAATTAAGTATGCATAATTGAGTGGATAGTTCATGGGTAGTGCTGCACAGTCGCCTTTTACGGACCTTTTGACTGCCAGCATGGTTTACCCGTCTATGTATTTTTTGGAACGCTTTTTTGTGGCTACGGAAGCCGGTTTAGTTGCTTCCGCTATGGCTGTATTGGCCAATGAATTCCCTGCAACGTGAACGCCATCACGTTGATGACTCAGAGTGTGTATCACGTGAGTCTTTTGTAGTTCTTTCTGTAAAAGAGCTACCTGTTTCCAAAGCAATTTATGCTTGATTGTAGCATCTGTGTCATCTTTGTAATCATTTTCAATCCAGCTCTGCAACTTATTATTGTAAGAGTTGACGCATAAATGCGAATCGCACACGATTAGTGTCGGGAATTCACGTTCTGCATTTTCAAGCGCCATCTTTAAAGATCTGATTTCAGCTCGCTGAGCCGAACAGTACCTCACTGATTCAGTTTTTGTTATTTTCGGTCTGAATTTACCGCACAGCCAACGACCTTTAACAATCGCACAGGCTGCATCATAGGATTTGTTCTCTACGTTGAAATGCTGTACAAATCTATCTGTATAGATTATACAGGCGTATTGTGGGAGAGGCAGAAGTTCGATTGGCAGAGGATATTCTTCTTCATAAGTCAAATCATTCAGTTTTTTGAATTGCGAGGCAAAATAGTATTTCACATCTTCCGCTCCTAGAGAATCTATACACTGTATCCATTTCGGATTCAGTGACACTGTAGGCAGGTTTACTGGGCTGAATAGCGCCTCGAAGGCAGATTCCGCTGTGAGTATATTGATCCTTTTGCCATGTGCTAATTCTCGTTCATTCACTAATGCAGTTTCTACTGCTTTCACAGTATTTTCTGTGGGACTGAATGTTTTTTCTGCTTGTGTGTACAAGTGAGATTTAATTGAAATTGGTACCTTTTCTCCCTCATTAGAGGTTAGGTATGTGAATCCGCATCTTCCTGGGATGACTCGGATTACAAGATTGCGTGTATTGTCACGTGTATCTAGTTTTGTTTTTGCTAACATGTCTGTTTGCAGTGATCTCAAAATTTCTGTGTGTTTTTGAGTCCAAGTGATTGGTTTAAAATCAGGTTTAATTAGTTCGTAGAGAGGTTTAACCCTCTCTGCGTAATTTAGAATGTAAGTTCTACCGAAATTCAGGAAGCCTAGAATCGATTGTAAATTTTTCAGTGTTTTTGGAGCTTGGAGTACAGCGCACTTCTCTAAGAAGTTATCCGCTAGGCTTTTTCCTTCACTTGATAATTCGTATCCTAAAAATAATACTGTCAGATGGGCAATTCGAGACTTTTTAAAGTTGAATTTGTAACCCTCTGCTGCGAACCCAAGTATAATGGTGTTCACTCTTTTCAAGTGAGTCTCCAAGTCGTCGTCTGTGAGGTAGATATCATCTACATAAGATAATGCCTCATCATCATATATTTGTAGTAACTCTGTTACTATGGCTGAAAATAGTCCTGGGCTATTCTTGAATCCCTGTGGGAGCCTACAGAAATTTTTCTGTGACCCTATTACTGGGAAAGCGGTCAAATATCTGCTTTCTGGTGCAATATTTTGACAAAAGAAACCATTCGATATGTCTAATGTCGTTTTATATTTTTTCCTAACTATGCTATTCATTAGTGCAGCACTATGCGAATTTTGTACTGCAAATGTTTTGCAACATGCATTTATGTGTCTGTAGTCCAAAACTAGACGATATGAATTGTCTGGTTTGGAGACAGGAAACAAAGGATTGTTCATTTGAGAGGTGCATGTTTCAATCACCCCCTGGTATTCAAGTTGATCTAAAATCTCCCTGACTTGTTTTTTAGCATCTTGCTTAATTGGATACTGCCTTTGTGCAGTCGGTTGACTTTTTAACTGGATTTTGTGAGGAGGAGAGTCCTCATCCCATCCTACGTGATTTTTATATGCTGGTGCCTGGGCTACTGCCCATTTCCTTGCATAAGTATATTTTTTGTGAATCGGAATGTGATTCAAGAAGGCAGGCATAATCATTTCTTCGCCACGAGGGCACTCCCTGACAAACTCTGGGGGCCAATCTTTTTCAGCTAACAGAATATTATAGCCTTTTGAGACTTTATCCCAAAATAGACCCCTTATTTTCCTAGTCTTATCACCCTCTATACGCAATGTTATTTCGTATATCTTATGGGGCTCGCTAACTCTGGTGTCGGCAGTTTCAACCTGAATGTATTCATTCGTGTCCACTGTCTCCAGATGACTCATCAGGATCTTGCAAGCTATACTGATTTCTGCTGCACTGTCTAGCATTATCTGTGCCCACTCCCCGTTTTTCAACTGTGTCCTCAGTATTCTCGGCATGTTCGATTACTCTAATACTGGCTACCTTCTTTCTTGGAAATTGAGGTTTTTTACTTTAAGCAGGTTCCTTGTCTTTGGACTTGGTGTGCTCTCCTGGGTCTGACCGTCCTCTTCTTTCCGATTTTTGCGAAAAAGATCGAGAGGGACGTGTATCAATACTTTGATATCTATCAGGCTTCTTCAAATTATCCCTATTTCTAAGGTTGTATCTTTTCTCAGAGGGCTCCCTCTGGGGAGACCGGTGTTCTCGAGTCGGAGTTCTTTCCCTCCATCGAGGAGACCTTCATCTGGACTGGAAAAGTTTTTCTTTGGGAGTAGATTGTTTATTTCCAACTCAGCTCTTTTTAGGAGTGTTTGAATTATTTTTAATAAATCATTTTTCAGGATTTTCGAGCAGTTGGGGCTTTACTGGTTTTCCACCCAAGCTGTCTCTACCTAATTCTTCATAGCATTTTCTATGATTCTGGCAAGCTCAATTGGTTGATCTGTTATATCTGTTTCCTTCAACTTCTGGCGGATCGCCACAGATGCTGCTTCTCCTTTTATGTTGGCTAGTAATATAGCCGAGACCTGCTTGAAGTCTTTCAGTAATTTCATACCAAGAGTTAAAGCAGGTTCTGGACCGTATTCATTCTGAATCTGTTTTAGCACTTCTGGTATTACCGCCATTGATGGAACACCATGAGTTTTTGTGTAAATGGAAGCAAAGACTGTACCCCAAGTGTCACAGTCCTCCACGTGTGGTGCGACCCCCATTGGAAGGCAGATGGTCAAGATCCTGTGTTTCTCAATAGGGGTAGTATTCGGAAATACTGCCTCTATTTGAGTGATTTTCTGAGCTAACCAGAAAGGAATTTGTCCCCGTTTTATGGGTGTTTTACCAAGACATGACTGTATGTTCTGTGGTGTAATTTTATTGGTGTTCCCCTGATTAGGGGTCAGCTGTGGTACATTAACAGCTGATTGGACTGTAGCAGTCCGCATTACATATTGGACTTATTGCCTATGTATTTTGATTAATGTTTTTAGCTGTGCTAAAAGTTCTTCTCTAGACATTTTTTCAATGTCCGGATGTGGTGTGTAGTTGGCTCGAACCGGCCACGTTGCTCCTGGTCTACCTAGTGGACCGAGCCTGGTAATATGATCATTGTGTTTTAGGGCGCCTTTAAACCAGAGCAAATGCTCTTGGAATTTTAATGGGATTTCAGTCTCCTTGAAAGGAGCGTACTCTTCCGGTGGATCCCCTACTATATAGTAGTGGAACTCGTGTGTTTCGGCGTTTGCCGCTGGAAATTTTATCCAAGAATAGAATACCTCTGTCTGACGATATTCGTGTGCCTCTATCACGAAGACTGGTGTATGAAGAAGGGTCCCTGTGAAACACTATATCATCGTTTATTTTATTTACGGAGAAAGTAAAAAACATCCACGCACTGTAAATTAATCACAATGGGTTAGACAATATGCTTATTAAATTACAGTGCACCAAAGGAGGAAGTGAGGTAGCGTGATGCTGTAATGAAAGAAGAAGGTGAAGAGTAGAAATTTGTGACATTCATTACATATCAAATTTCATTCGAAATACAACAGTTCTTTTGGAGGCTTCAGACCTCTGAGCCAAATTAGGGGATCATCACATATCCCATAGTACTAGAAAAGTCTATATTGACACAAGAAAATCCAAGTCAATGCGGGCAGTGTCAACATGAAAAACGAGAAAAGTAGCCGTCGACGTTTCGACCCCACGCTACAGTTGTAGGTATGTTTGTTGCCTTACATCGGGGTCTTCATCAGGACAGAGATAATACAGGGTGCACAACAATTTCTGCTGGATAGAAAAAACGGGTACGTGCAACTAAATTATGTGTTCGTAAGCCGTAGTATCTCGAAGTTGGTGGTATTTCGAACAAAAACAGTAGCTCCACTGTGGATGCGCGAAGGAGGAACGTCAAAAGGAATCAGACCCGTGCGTCGATAAAGATCGCACCGAGTCTCCGCTTCTGCTCGAAAAGAAACTGCGTACGTGTCAATACAATTACGTATACGAAAGCCGTTGTATCCTTAATTTGGTGTCGATTACCACAATCCCAACCCTCAACGTGGATATCCAAAATGAAATGGGTAGGTCGAAAAAATAGATCCTTAACGTGCGTCGATAAAGATCGCACCGAGTCTCCGCTTCCGCAATTTTGAAGAGGTAGGCGTGTGAGTCCCGCCGTCTCGTCTCTGCCTCTATCACGAAGACGACTGTGCCACCTTGTGTGGTCAGTCCATTTTCTATAAGTTTTGACGTTATAGATTTTCTTAAATGTGCCGGGATGATTATTGCTTCCGGTTCAGTAGTCCCGTCGGGACCCTGCTGAGTCGCATTTACTGCGGCATCAGTTCCGTTGTTTTCTACTGACATTTTAGAAATGCAGGTTTTGCAAAGCAGGTCTCCAAGGAGACAAAGATTAGGTGCACAATATTTTGGAACACTGTATCCTTCAACGTTGAATAAACCAGAGCTTTACATAGGAATCTCTTCCTACTAAGGTCGGGCGGATTTTAACCTTTCACCCACTCCAGACGTCTATTGGAGTATTTACGGGAGAAAGGGGTCTGTGTGAAAAATGCACGACTGAGTTACTCTAATGTCTTGCGTTAGTTTATCGCCTTACCAAACGTTTGGGCGCCATGTAGTGTAGTTCCTATTTTCCCAATAGGCCCTGCACATTGGAATAACATAAACAGTAGTATGGACGTAGAAGTGCGGATCTTCCAGGTCTCCACTGACTATGCTAAACTTAATTGGGTGTGTTACCAACTAGCTCAGAGGTCACTGGAAACTTTCTTGACTGAATAGGAAGTGATCAGATTCTCTGGTACAGACAAGAAGGGATTCAGTTTTCCAACAACCGCATAAACATGACAACTTTGCTCCTTAGAATAAGAGTCAATCTCTAGAGTTGTGTGAAACAATAGACAGTTATTTTACTCAGTCAGTTTTGTGCAGATTACTTTCACCAAAGTGCAGATAATAGAGAGACGGGCGTTTTCAATAAAAAGGTCTTATTCATTGAACAGTCTTTCTTCTCGTGCAAGAGAAATGAATTGCCACAATTGTAAGACTTTTTATTATAAAAAGTGCGTACAGTAAAATGAGTATTGCGAAATAATACTGTAAAAGCATTGATATGGTTTCTTAGCCATACAATGGTTTAAAATGAATCAAACATATATACATTCATATATACATTTGACTAACGTACTCAACTGGTGCTTCTAACTACGCCTACCCCAGTGTACCTGACCTAAGCCTAATACTTGGGAGGGAGTAAGTAAGTAGCAATTTTAGTTAAGTTGGTTTTGCCAAGGTTTGCTTTAAGAATTCTCTCTAAGGGTTTAGTCAACACCATACCTCTGAAATAGAATGTTGGAGGTCTGGTATCTCCTTCCAGGGACTCGTTATCCCAGTCACTCGCAAGAGTAGGCTGGAAACGCCGGAGCTGGATTTCTCGGCAGGAGAAAAGACAGCGTCTCTCTCAGCGCGTTGAGGAAGAGGAGGGGCAGCGCCCGCGGGCAGCTTGCATCTGCTGGGCTCTGAAGGGGACAGCTGTTCTGCTCCTATGTGCACCACACCATCGTTCGCTGATGTCGTTGAGGCAGCAATAGCATCAGTATCAGCGAGGCAGCGTTAGCTTAAGGCAACGTTGGTAATATTTATACCTGAAAGGTGCCTGTATTGACGTAAGTTTTTGGACATAAGACGTCAATAAAGATGTCACTAGGAAGTGATCGTCTCTTAGTGCTCATTAGAGTTCTATTACTAATCAAAACATAGCAAGCGGGGCTTTCCCAGGTTGCTGAGTTTTGTCTTGTTGAAGAACTCGGAGTGTAATCTAGGAATCTTAGATAGTGGCTTCTGCTGTGTCATTTGCTCTAATGAGCTGCAGAGGAAGCTGCAGAGGAAGTGATTCTGAAATGTGGCTCTGTTCGTGTTAGGCCAGAGACGAGTTTCTGAAATGTTACTCTTGATCGTTTATGCCAATATAGGGGAATAAATGGATTATAGCCGTATAGGGGCATAAGGTCACAATATTGATCAGGGTCCTAGATTAGAACACGACAGGTTAGAGTGGCAGACCCTGATGCAGAGGTCTGGCCCGGGACCAGAGTTCAATTCCCGCCTCGGCGGGTCTTAGGCTCAATTTCCTCGGACCTGATCATTCTCGCCTCGGTGCCTATTCTAATCATGGGCCCCACTCTGCAACTCTGGGCAACAGCTTGCTTAATCTCCACAACGATTCAGAAAAGGGGGTGGTGATGAACAGAGTGTCTGAATTAAGCAGACCACTCTTACCCAGTCCAAAGATCAGGGCTTGATCCATCACCGTTTTTCAGCTCACTGCACCATCCCAGCTCAGAACTTGGCTATATGCAAATTAGTCTGACCCTGGCCCAGTGCATCATGGGAACAGGGCAGACCAAACTACCAAGCCAATTCTTATACTGGGAAGGAAACAAGCTACCGGGGACCGGTTTCTGGCATTTCAGCCGTCTTCGGCCCGGCTTGCTTGAATCCTGATGGTGCAATGAGCTAGGGACTCACATCTGAGTATACCCTTCCACGCTTATGGTGGACAAAAATGATTCAGAAAAGGGGGTGGTGATGAACAGAGTTTCTGAATTAAGCAGACCACTCTTACCCAGTCCAAAGATCAGGGCTTGATCCATCACCGTTTTTCAGCTCACTGCACCATCCCAGCTCAGAACTTGGCTATATGCAAATTAGTCTGACCCTGGCCCAGTGCATCATGGGAACAGGGCAGACCAAACTACCAAGCCAATTCTTATACTGGGAAGGAAACAAGCTACCGGGGACCGGTTTCTGGCATTTCAGCCGCCTTCGGCCCGGCTTGCTTGAATCCTGATGGTGCAAGACACTCTGTTCATCACCACCCCCTTTTCTGAATCGTTTTTGGCCACTATAGGTGTGGCAGGGTATACTCAGACATGAGTCCCTTTGTCACTGCTCCATCAGGATTCAAGCAAGCCGGGCCGAAGACGGCTGAAATGCCAGAAACCGGTCCCCGGTAGCTTGTCTCCTTTCTGGTGAAGAATTGGCTTGGTAGTTTAGTCTGCCCTGTTCCCATGATGCACTGGGCCAGGGACAGACTGATTTGCATATAGCCAGGTTCTGAGCTGGGATGGGGCAGTGAGATAAATAACGGTGATGGATCAAGCCCTGATCTTTGGACTGGGTAAGAGTGGTCTGCTTAATTCAGACACTCTGTTCATCACCACCCCCTTTTCTGAATCGTTTTTGGCCACTATAGGTGTGGCAGTGTATACTCAGACATGAGTCCCTTTCTCACTGCTCCATCAGGATTCAAGCAAGCCGGGCCGAAGACGGCTGAAATGCCAGAAACCAGTCCCCGGTAGCTTGTCTCTTTTCTGGTGAAGAATTGGCTTGGTAGTTTAGTCTGCCCTGTTCCCATGATGCACTGGGCCAGGGACAGACTGATTTGCATATAGCCAGGTTCTGAGCTGGGATGGGACAGTGAGATAAATAACGGTGATGGATCAAGCCCTGATCGTTGGACTGGGTAAGAGTGGTCTGCTTAATTCAGACACTCTGTTCATCACCACCCCCATTTCTGAATCGTCTTTGGCCACTATAGGTGTGGCAGGGTATACTCAGACATGAGTCCCTTTCTCACTGCTCCATCAGGATTCAAGCAAGCCGGGCCGAAGACGGCTGAAATGCCAGAAACCGGTCCCCGGTAGCTTGTCTCCTTTCTGGTGAAGAATTGGCTTGGTAGTTTAGTCTGCCCTGTTCCCATGATGCACTGGGCCAGGGACAGACTGATTTGCATATAGCCAGGTTCTGAGCTGGGATGGGGCAGTGAGATAAATAACGGTGATGGATCAAGCCCTGATCTTTGGACTGGGTAAGAGTGGTCTGCTTAATTCAGACACTCTGTTCATCACCACCCCCTTTTCTAATCTCCACAACGGCCCCAACAGCGCTAGGATGCCTGGCTGCATCTTGGGGGTGCTCAGGAGTGGGTGCCTCACAGGGAAAAAGACAGGAAGGGTTCCACAGCGGTATTCGTACAAGCCCCTGAGAGACCCCATGTGGGGTGATTCGGGCGCTATACAAATAATACAACATTTACATTTACATTTTACCAAGGTCTTACAGGCTGGCAGTGCTGTCCGTCAGGATACACTGATAGTGCATGCTTACACCTCAGAAAGCAGACCTGCTCGACTTATTGCACAGATTTTACTTGCAAAAACCACTGAAAGAGAAGCATTTGCAAGTGCAAACACCTCAGCCCATCTGCAACTCAAGCTTGCATCACCATAAATTATTAACTAAGTGAGACCCTTCTTTTCGAAACCCCTACTGAAGATTTTGCAGGCTCTTGCTCTCCCTCAAAATACAGGAAAAAATCTGTGGGTTCTTTGGAAAACTTTCAACATTTTACAAGAAATTTCCTAAATGTCCTACGCATAGAACAGTATTTAAACTTTCCAAAATGTGATTTTCTGTAAAAAAAAAAATCTGTTTGCCATTTATACAGTCCCTCACTATGATATTAATAAAAAGTTAATTATTGTCTTACAACAATCTCACAAAATCAAGCCTAGTCAAATGTATCTTTCAGATTACATTACACAGATTTTACAAATTCAAGTATGATTTGGCACTTGTCATAACTAGAGCAGGCCTCGGACAGCAGGGCTATTGATCCACTCTCACATATACTATTCCAGTCATAAGAGGCTGTGCACCCTATATGCAGCTCTGGCTATTTGTGGGACTAGGAGCAGGCATCCTGTTGGTCTGTAACATCCCCCGGAGCTACTTTTTGCATCTACACATGAGGTTCTCAGCACTGTCCCCTCCCATCACTATTCTGGTGTACGAGCTGAGCTCTTCATCATTACCAGAGTGCCTTTTGACAGCAGGCCCATTCCATCGCTGACCCATCCAAAACGCCCCTTTACAGGCCGGACTGGAACCATTCCCGCTGGACATCTCTCTAAGTTTACTAAACAACGTTAATTCTATTGGACTCAGACTTAGCAAGCTCCACGTCACTTGACGAACTGCAATCTCCCCATCCAGTGAAAGGAAAGATTGTCAGTCAGTTCTGAAATTTTTAAAACTTTTCGTAACCAAAACCCACAACTGGGTGAATGCGACAACTTTAAATCATGTCTCAATCAGTGGGGAAGAGAGTTACTAACGGAATTTTCAGTTTTTCCTCCCAAGATTCTACCACGTTAAAACAGATTTTCGGCGTGGCTTGGACGGCAATGTGGACGGTAAGGCGTGGCTTGGACGGCAATGTGGACGGTCGTCTGAGTCCATCAGCTCCGCAGCCCTGAGGCCAGCTAAGGCGAATTTATACCAGCCATACTAGACGGATCAAACATCAGAAGCAATATTCCGGCGTCGGAACAGTCAGGCAACAAGACGAGAGGCAGAAGGCGAAAGAAGAGAAGCAACTCCCAGAGAAACAGACCACCCAACTCCCAGCCACGCGAGGGAGATACGAAAGGCAAGATGGCGCCCGGCTACCTGTAGCGGTGGAGACCCAACCCGAAGCCAGCGTGCAACAGTGGAGAACCGAGGTGAGCTAACTCCCGGCACCAGCGCTATGATCCCCACAAACCCCCGCGCTATCGCGCATAATGCCTAGCGGGATCAACCCAGAGCAACGAAAGGGAGAAAACTGGGCAGAGAAAAGGCTGCAAAGAAAAAGGCGCAGAAGGAAGAGAGGAAACAATAAAAACAAAATTGAAAATAAACGCAAGCCAAAAGGGAGGGTCCCGGTAAACAAACAAGGCGGCACAAGACTCACCGATCGAAGGGGCACATTCGTAACAACGAAAGCGAAACCGCCTCTGGCTTGTGGACGCCGCCATAAACGGAAGGAGCTAGTGAGGCAGCAAAGAAGCAGGAAACAGGAAACAGAAACCCACTGAGCGCTCGCACAGAAACAAGCCGCCCTCAACGAACAATGACAAAGAGCATCCCCGATATGAGGGGGAGGCGAAATTGAAGCGGCTGCAGAGTGGTAGGACCGCGGCCACACCGGTGGGGCGAGAAAGGGGCATTTTCAAACCGAGCTGAACGGCGCAACAGAGGCAGCACAAGTCAAAGCGCAGAAGAGTGCCACACACATCCCACGAGAGTAAAAGCGCTAGCACAGGTGCGGTGAGAAACGAAACGCCCACAACGAACAAGCTAAGAACACCGACAAAAACATCCCCGCTGGAAGGGGAAGCGAAACAGAAGGGGCGGCAGAGCGGAGTAAGCGCAGCTGGACCGGTGGGGCAAGAAAAGTGTAGAAACACTCCACTTCAGCACCACAAATAAGCAGCTCAATTCACAGCGAGCGCAGCCGAACTGAGCAACGAAGAGGGCTGGACTAGGCAACGCAAGAAACGTAGAGCGAGCAGACACGTAGCAGTGGGACACCAGGATCAGAGCACAAAAACATCCTGTAAGAAGCAGTGAACAAGAAAAAGCACGCGCTGGCAGGGGCAAAGTCAAAAACAAGGACTAGGAACATCAGAGAACCGAGCAGGTACCGAACACATAATGCGACCTCTGCGCCTGGAACAGAACCAGCCAGAGCCCTAACAGCAAAACAAAAGCAGGGCAGATTGGGAAGCGTCCAACTGAGGAGAGGACTTGGGGCAATGGCAGAGTACGAGGGGAAGCCCGCAGGCGACCAAAAAAAAAGAGAAAGGAGAACCCGGAATCACCAATGAAACTGAAAAGTGAGACGACAACTCTAGAGACTATGCTTAAGAGGTCAACGAAGGCAACGCAGTAGCGAAGGAAACAAAGCTCACTATAGACAATAGGCAGCTGGAGCTGGCAGCGATAAGAGTGGACCTACATAGCACAAACACAAGAATTGAGGCTGCAGAAGGAAGAATAAGCGACATTGAAGATGCAACCAACAAACACACCAAAGCAATAGCGGAATGCTCAAAAAGTACAAAAGCCATACATAAACAACTAGCCGAACAGGACGACTGGGCCAGAAGAGGCAACATAAGGATTCTAGGCGTCCCAGAAGGAACTGAAGATCAGGCGGGGACTTGCACTGCCATGCTAGAAGACATGCTGCCCAAACTAACTGCCCTGAAATTCGACAGGCAGTTCGAAGTGGACAAAGCCTACCGGGTACCAGCAGGAAAACCAGCACATGGAAAAGGCCCCAGACCGATAATCTGCTGCCCACTAAGGGCTAGTCACACTGATGCCATCTTCCCCTTTGACCCGGAAAAATCAAAACCTAACATGGGCAAGCAGCAAAATAGCGCTTACACACAACTACTCCAAACCTACAGTCGAAACCAGAAAGGGTTTTCTAGCACTAAGGGACTCCCTGCACAGAAGGAAGCTCAACTTCATGTTCGCTGGACCAGCTCGCTTTAAGATAACTGACAATTGGAGGACCATGCTCTTTGATGACCCGGAAGAACTAAGAAGATACCTACAAGGACCACCAACAGAGGAGATGGAAACTAAAGGCGCTGGAGCACCAATGAGAAGTGCATCACCGGATGAAGCGGGGAAACTGGAATAAAAGACACATGCAAGCTACTACCTCACAAAAATCTACCTCAAAGGCGCGTCCGATGCACTCCCGATTAAGGAACTCTAAATCTATGATCGATGCAAAGGGGAGACAAGGGCGCACCACACCGATCTACCTTAGAGACAACAAGCACCCCAACATTCTACCTCAGAGACAACGAACACTCCTTTTAACAAAAAGCGAACTACGCACATCAACACACCTCGAACTCCTAAGCGACGAACCACTCAAGCTGGATAAAGTTGAATGTCTGAGTACGTCACCTCAGGGACTATGCGGAGCAAAGGAACTTTGTCGTCGCACACCCACTCAGCAAGTAAGGGGGGGAGGGGGGAGGGAAGGGAGGGGGCCACGGGGGAGGGAGGGGGGTGTGGGGAACAGGTACATGGGTTGCTTCAGTTTATCTCTCTATCTCTATCTTTCTATCTCTTATCTTTTCCCACCCGATGGAACTCTAAGCACAGAAGAAGGAGTAGGCAGCTTACGACACGCAAGGACAGACGGACATGCAGCAGGGCAAACTACAATGCCACAAACAGGCTAGAACCAGAAAGGCCGCCAATTAAACACCACACAGAATGACACCCAACCAACACAATCACATCACAGCTGACATCAAGGTAGTGTCACTGAACTTCAAGGGGCTCAACCACCCAGTGAAGAGAAGAAAAATCCTAGACCACCTGGCGTAACTCAAAGGCAACATATATGTACTACAAGAAACTAGACTTGAAGCGGAAGACATAAGCCGCCTAAAGGCTAGCTGGATAAGCGAAGTCATAGGATCACCTGCGAAAAATAAAGAGAACGGTGTCATCACAACAGTGAGCAAGAAATCAAAGCTAGTACTAAAAAACTCGCAAGCAGACACAGAGGGTAGAATCCTATTGACCAGTCTAGTAAGAGGAGACAAACCCATACATGTAGCTAACATCTACTGTCCTAATAATGATGACAAGTCCTTCTGGGACAAGGTTGGAGAGCAGCTAGACACCATACCACTGGGAGAACTCCTCATGGTAGCTGGTGACATGAATCAGGTATTAGACCCAGCCATAGACAGACACCCGCAGAGACTGAGCCAGACATCACATAGAGGGAACATTCTGAGGAACCTCTGCACAAAACTCAAACTCAAAGACCCATGGCGACTTCAGAACCTGGACAGTAGAGAGTACACGTTCTACTCAACCCCACACAATTCCTACAGCAGAATAGACTATATCCTAATATCAGACACACACACTTACCTCATCAACCAGACAGAAATAGGGACTCGAGCCATCTCTGATCACTCACACATCAGCCTAGTGCTGACAGGCAAACACAACGAAAGGCAAACCCGTAGATGGAGATTTGACGATGACATGCTCAAAAACGTAACAGCCAAGGCAGAAATAGAGACGGCAATAAAAGAATACCTAGCAATTAACGACACCCCAGAAATAGACAGGAACACCCTGTGGGATGCCCTAAAGGCCACGATCAGAGGCGTAATACTCAACATTAAGGCCAGGCTAAACAGAGAGCGGAACAAAAATATTTCAGACCTAGAAAAGGAGATAAGAAACCTAGAAACGGGACACATAGCCAACCTAGAAGACAGGAACACACTAACAACACTAACAAAAAAGAAATACGAACTAAACAGAATTCTTAGCGAGAGGGCAGGAACCTGGATAAACAAGTACAAAGCCATAAACCTATGCACCGCCAATAGAGCAGGGAAGGCACTAGCGTCCTACCTCAAGGGCAAACAGAAACAGCACTCGATAGCAGCAGTCAGGGATAGCAATAACAAATCCCAAACAGCTAACAAGGAAATACTCAACGCATTTAGAGACTTCTATGAGCAACTCTACAAAAGAGACACCACCCTAGGCGGCGACGGGGGCAAGGAACTACTAGACCGCATCACTACTCCGGCACTAACTGACACCCAGCGAGAAAAGCTAGAGTCAACCATCACAGGCGAGGAGATAGAAAGGGCTGTAGCCAGCTTCAAAGACAACAAAGCCCCCGGTCCGGACGGTTTCACAGCTAGGTTCTACAAACAATTCCTACCGATACTCAAACCGACGCTAACAAACGTACTCACAAACTGCGTCAACAACGGTATCATGACACCAACAATGGCAGAAGCAAACATTATAGTCATACCCAAGGAAGGCAAAGATACACAGCATCCCAAAAATTACAGACCAATCTCACTCATAAACGTAGATTGCAAGATCTATGCGAAAATCCTAGCAAACAGAGTAAACGCATACTTGACTGCACTCATAGACCGCTCGCAGGTAGGCTACCTTAAGAACAGAATGTCCCATGACAACACTAGACTGCTCTGTCATATAATAAACCACGCCAGCAAAAGTAACAATGCTGCTGTAATGATAGCCTTGGATGCAGAAAAGGCAATTGACAGAGTTTCCTGGTTATTCCTCGACCAGTGCACGCAGAAATTCGGACTGGGACCCAACTACAGGAAGACGGTCCTGGCCCTATACAACGAGCCCAGAGCACGCGTAATAGTTAACTGGGGCACATCCGAAATACTTTGCTTAGAACGCGGCACAAGACAGGGATGCCCACTATCACCGGCCCTCTTTCTCCTAGCGATAGAGCCACTGCTCAATATGATAAGGACAAACACCGACATTGCGGGGATATCAATAGAAGGGGAAACTTTCAAACTAGCTGCCTACGCGGATGACATCCTAATAATAACTGAAAACCCGGAGAAGTCAATAAATGCCCTTATGGACACCATAGGGCAGTACGCACACGTCAGGATACAAGCTAAACAGGGAAAAATCAGAATGCAAACCCCTAAATATCCACACCACGAAGACAGTACTAGGCGCATCAGAACTGATGTGGCAAAAAAAGTCTATTAAGTACCTGGGCCTCCTTTTCGAGAGAGACCTCAGGTCCACACTAGACCAGAACGAACAAGCAATAATATGGAAAATCAAGGAAAGGATAGAGGGGTGGTCACCCAAATTCACCACATGGTGGGGGAGGGTGGAGACGGTCAAGATGATGCTCACACCGATAGTAAACTACCTGCTTAGCATGCTCCCACTGATCAACACAGCGGACTTCCATAAAAAACTGGACAAACTATTCAATACCTTCCTATGGAAGGGGAAGAAACCCAGACTCAGCTTACAAAAGCTTAGACTACCCAAAGAACTGGGAGGCCTCAACATAACAACTTTAAAACATTCCAAACCGCATGCATAGCGAAACAGGGACTGCACTGGCTCACCCCTAAACAAGACTACACCCCAGCTTGGCTCTTGCTAAAGAAAATACTATTAAAAGGCATGGAGCCCATCGCCCTACTCACTGCAGCCAAACACCCAGCAATCAGGCACAACCCCATACTTAGAAACACTAGAAAGGCTAGACAAACTACTAGAGACGAGCGTGAAGAAGTCCCAGCTGGAGTCCATATGGCACAACCCCAGAATCAAATACAAAGTCAGAACACTGGACATGCACTCTTGGTACAAACATGGCATCTCCACAGTAAGCCATCTACAACAGCAGGGCTCACAAACCACATTTGACACACTCAAGTCAAGAAATACTTTATTCGGTTCAATTTTCAAAACCACAAAAGTACAAAAACACACAAAATGGTCCACAGAACACCATGCAGCATAACAATTCAGTATAACAATTCAGTATAAAGCGTACTCAGTTAAGAAACTGAAAAATGCTAAGACACGGTGTAAAGTTTTAAGAACAGCAATATATACATCATTAAATAATAAGAAAAGGAACATGAGAAAATTAGTTCAAAATTTGATTCAAGTTACGGGGATTAATATTTACAGTAATTCATCTAGGACCAGTTAATCTTTTTGCTAAGTCTCACCGCTATGCTTAGGAAACTAGCTACGTTGTAGATCTCCCAAATGTTTGATAATAGTTGTAAATATAATATAGCTGGCTTAACTTGCCTAAACCCCTTCCCCTTCAACAAGAGTATAATAAACTTTTTCCTGATAGTTTTAAAATAATCGCAAAAAAACAGGAAATGTGCAGTATCCATGATTGAGTAGCCATCACAATTACATAACTCTAGATCATGTTGCTTAGTCCAACCAGGACGGCCAGAAATTAACAGATGAAATTTGTCTAACCGAAACTTTGTTAAAAGGAATCTATGATTTGGATTGTTCACAACCTTTAAGTAAAGTTCCAGAGTATGTCCAGTAGATACGATCAATTGATGAATCCTGACCGATGGCTTTAACAGTTCCACCCCTTCTCTGTCCATCCCTCGGTTCAACTAAAAAAGTGTTTTTAACCCACTTCAGGTCACCTTTAACAAGGTTAGATGGTTCATTAAACAATTCAGGCCGGCCTAGCTTTACACATAGTTGATGTACGTATTTCAACCAGGGGATCTTATCCCAATGATCTAGCGTTAGGCAGTCCTTAAAAATCTCATGGTTCACTTCCAATTCCAAGTTAAGCCAAACTGAGATCCATTTAAGTAGGGGGGCGATGGCGATTCGATCTTCCAAGTAGTCCACGCCGCATTCCAGATGAACTATGAAGCTGGCCGTGGATCGTAGCAGGGAGAGAATCGTTTTAAGGAAGTTATCTTCCGTTACCTGAAGCATTTTAACTGGCCTAAAACCCCATAAATCTGCACCGTACATGGCGATTGCAATACACTTAGCGGCATAAACCTTTAAGACTGCCTCCAGAGGTTTCACCCCTAGCTTGCGTGAGAAGCCCAGCACCGCTGAAATAGAACGTGCCAGGGCATTTCTTTTCTCCAGTAATTGAGGGTTCCACGTCGAACAGTCATCAAATACAACTCCCAAATAGGGAAATCTAGAGACCCTTGTTAGTTTATGCCCATTGCATTGCAGTGTCATTACATTTTTCCTGACATTCCCTTTCTGAGCCACCACCATGACGTGAGATTTTCTATAGTTAACACTTAAATCAAGGTTTGACATAAAATCATAAAATGAGTTCAACAGGCATTGGAGACCCACTGCAGTTCTGGATAGGAGAGCAGCGTCGTCCGCATATAATAATGCGGGTAAAAGATACTTCCCTGCTCTCGGGATGTCCATGTTCGCTTCTCCCAAAACTCCACCCAGATCCTTTATGTATAGTGTAAAGAGCAGGGGAGCTAAAATGCATCCCTGCCTTACACCGTTGGTGATTCTAATGTTATCCGTGCAGTTACCCTTTCTATCAAATCTTACCCTGGCTGTTAAATCTCTATGGAGGTCCGCTAGGAAATACACAATATTAGAGTCTATTCCTATCTTAAGAAGCTGGCCCCATAACTTGGATCTGTTAACTCGATCAAATGCCGAGGACAGATCCATAAAGGCAATGTACATGGATCCTGGCTTCGCGATTGTGTATTTCCCTATAAGCAATTGCAGATTCAGACTTTGGTCTATGGTACTACGCCCCTTTCTAAAACTATACTGTAAGGGAGAGAGGGTATTAGTGTCCTCTAGCCAGTCAGTAAGTTTACATAGAACCACTCTCCCTAGGACTTTTACTGCAGAATCGATAAGGGATATAGGGCGGTAATTGCCAGGGTCACCCCTATCCCCTTTTTTGTAGATAGGGACAATCACGGATTGAGACCATGTCTCTGGAATGCCTGTTTTAGAAATTCTATTAAAAACATTTGCTAAAATTTTGGACCAAAATGGGATATTAACCTTAAAAAGATCAGAGGGAACACCATCCGGCCCTGGAGCCTTGTTACTAGTCATTTTACAAATGGCTACGGCCACCTCACCCTCATCTACGGATAGGGTGTAAGGCAGTTTAGTAAAGGTGGTCGAAGCCTCTGCCCCCAAAGTTTCTTGTTCGTAAACAGACTTAAAGTGCACGTGCCATTTGTCCTCTTGGATTCCACAATCCATTTCGTTATTACTAGAATTGGAAAAGTAGGGTTGGTTGACCACAACCCAAAACTTGGCGCTGTTTTTTAGTACATCTATTGATGTCAGCTCAGCCCAAGCGTCCTCTCTAATCTTGCGCCGTCTTTTTTCAACTACTGACTTATATTCTTTCCTGAGGGTGGCCACAAGCGATCTATCCACTGTTTAGTTTTCAGGGCCATTTTTAGTTTATGGTTGGCCGCAGAGCAATTCTTGTCAAACCAGCCTTCCTTCCCTCGCGCTTTGCCTCTACCCTGCCGTGTCAGATTGGAGACTATGTCGAGGCAAATCTTTTGGTACGCCTCCACCACTTCATAGTCCCCCGCCTGATCATCCATGCAAAGTTTTAGTTCATCCCGGCTACTACAACAGAGATTACTAAAAAACTCCTCGAGAACTATCTTACACCATTTAATTCTACGGCCTTGGTCAGTCAGTCGCATGTCGCATTTGTCCACCAAATTCAACCTACTTTCCCTTATAGCAAATACATTGTCCATCCTTAGTACAACTGGATTGTGATCACTAAAATGGGACCGCACAACTGAGTAACTAGTGATATGGCTTCCAAAATGTAATCAATTACAGACCCGCTACCATGTCCTGTAAATGTTGGAATATCCTCATCACACCCACAAGGTAGCGTTAACCCGTTTTCGGCTAGCAGAGTTTCCAAAAATATGCCCTGGTCAGAATGCTCAAAGTGAATGTTCTCCTCATTCGGAGGGCCAAATAAGACATTTGAGGGACATTTGTCCTGACAGCTATGAACATTAAAATTCTCCATTAGCATGATAGTACAATCAGACTCCGATGACTCATTAAATTTAAACAAAAAGGAGTTTAACATCATTAGATTACTGATCGAGTGGGCCCTATCAAAGGAGTTATAAAAATTTACTACCAGGACATTGTGAGAGCCTTTACAGGTAATTTGGACTGCGAGACAATGGGGGCATCCAGTAGCTATTTCCTTGTAGGTGCCTGAGATTTTAGCAGATACCAGAGTAACCAAGTCCCCTCGTGCGCCCCCCCGAGCAGAGGTGACAGCTGAGAGAAAGAAAGTAGTAAAGCCATCAACAGTAAGTATATTTTGTGTGTCCCAGGTCACCTGTATGGCTATTATGTCCATGGTCGCTATAAAGTTCCTCCATATAGGATCATCAATTTTACTCCTAAGGCCAGCAATGTTCCATGTTCCCACGATCATCTCACCCTTCCCCAAAGTTTGATCCTTTTTTTCTGGCAGTGAGTCCCCTCCTTCGGCGCCCTGATTGGTGATAGGAATTAGGTCAGTATTTGACTCCTGCACAGCCTGAAAACTATAATCATTTTGTGATGGGGTTGGGGAGATATTTTGCAACCAATTGAACAATGGATCCTGTTTTTGTCAATAAACCCAATCTAGATTAGACAAACACTCATAACGATTGACCGTTGGGGTATAAAGATGATTATCATACCCATTAACATTCTGTTGATAATTGTAAGGATGTCCATTCAGTGACCCTACAACAAACCCACCTTGAATAGATCTGCCTCTTCTTCTCTTAACCAGGTTCCAGTTGTCATCACCACCCTCCTCCCAACCGTGACCTCGCTCCTCCCACGGGGCATTGAACCTGCGCCTACTTTTTTGGTCACTTGGGACCCTCAGCCAACTCCATCTTTTATCCACTTGGTTCTCAGGCAAGTAGAAGTAAGAGAGCGGCCTAGCAGTGACAGTACTGGCTTGGTAACGAGAGGTTCCTCTGCAAATATGTTCTACCACCTGTGGGTTCTCAAAGGTTACCACGACACAATCCCCTTGTAAGTTTTTTCTATTCCCACCCACCCAAGGGGCTCTCTCAACCATTAGGATGTTACTGGGGATATTCGGTGGTAGGGGATGGTTGTTTGATAACCAGTGGCAGACTTTATTTTTCAATGTCTGGAAGGATTCCACATGAGATGGTGATATTTCTGTTACCCCAGTCAAGATAACTACATAAGGACAGGCGTCTGGGGGTAGATGGATATTTCTTCGGGCCTCCTCCTTAGCTCTTGGGGCTGAATCTAAATTAGGGGTCGAGGGTATAGGATCTTTAAACTTAACTTGAGGGGTTGTTTTGGGTTTAGCTAGATTAGGTGTTTGATTAGGGTCAGGGGTCTTAGCCTTTGCACCTCCAGTATTTTGGATATTGATCGGGTTTTTTGGTACGGTATTTTTGCCTAGGGTGACATTTTTATCGGCCAAGAGTGGCTTAGTTACTTTGGTTACAACCTGGGGGGCCGTGTTATTTAGACTGAAACTAGGGGCACTTATGTCTTTGTGGATGTTTTTCAGCACCTTTTCTAAACATCGTAGCCTTGCCTCTATAGGTTCAAGGAGGATCTTTAACATTTCAAGGATGTTATTATTTTTCGTCACAAATGCCCCACTTCCATCTAGCTGAATTTCCACCGGGTTGTTCTCTTCACTGCTTACTTCCATAATTTCCTCCAAACTACTATCCAAAATCGTATCATCTGGAAGGCTAAATGGTAAACCAGCAATTGCCAGGTTTGCCCCCTCTTTTTCCTTTACGCCTACCGCCAGGTCCCCACTCACAGCCACAGGGTCTACGATGGATGCATCCTAATTATGGGTGTTTTTAACTTTCCTAGCTTTGCGAGTACTTAATTTGTTGGCCTTATTTTTGGGAATTGCCCCCTCTTTCAGCCCTCTTTCATTTATGTCAGTGGCCATCGGCCGATTGTTCACCCTCGCTGTTACCAGCTTAATATCCGGGCCACCCTCTGATAACAAGATGGGATTAGGGGGGACCTCAAGGCCCTGTTGCAAAGTTAGTAATTGCTGGTCCCCGTCATTTTCTTTGTCTAACCTGTTCCGGTCTTTTGGGCAAGTCGATGTGTTGGGCGTACGTGCCTGAGCGATGATACCTAATGAAGATCTTCTAGCAATGGCCAAATCTTGGGACACCCTTCTGTCCATTAGAACAATCCCTTCATCAATTAAGGCATTGGTACGGATAATAAAGTCATCAAGGGTGCCGGTTAACTGTTTAGCTCCCCTAGCAGCCATACTTCTAGTCTCTCGATAATCCATAACAGTATTTGCTCCCACTTACTTATGAAACAGTGGAGTTTTATCAACACAAGTTTAGCAATCCAAGTTACCGGTTACAGGTATATACTGAACCTGTACTTGATGAAGAGGTATCCGATGATCAATACGGCGGGGTGACTTGGGCAGGGGGTATAGCCCAGGCCAGGCTCCTCAGGCCTCTGAGGGCCACAGAGGGCCCGCCCTTTGCCCGTGCTTAGCCCCGGGCGCTCCCGCGCGCTCCCGCGCAGCGGTAGACGGTGTTGGAGTTATAAGGGAAGTGATGCACTGTGGGGCGGGGCTTGCAGGGAGAGCGGGCCAGGTGTGGACTAATGGCCGGGCAGGGACTCCTGGTAGTTGGAGTCCCTGCAGTTGCTCGCAGCCCTGCAGCTCTTCCCCTTTGCTCCTCGGCAGCGCCCAAAATAGAGACCAGTTCAGCCCAGCAGTCCTCGCAACGAAGCGGGACCCGCGCAGCAGGTCCGGCAAGGAATGGCGTTCAAGACAGGAACAGCAACAAGCTCTCAGGGCAAGGATCCACAGTCCACACAGGATAAAGGGCAGTCAGATAAGGAAAGCGTCCCACCAATGCAGGAAACAGGTAGAGATTTAAAGGTCCGTTCGCTGGGGGGCGGGGCTTGCAGGGAGAGCGGGCCAGGTGTGGACTAATGGCCGGGCAGGGACTCCTGGTAGTTGGAGTCCCTGCAGTTGCTCGCAGCCCTGCAGCTCTTCCCCTTTGCTCCTCGGCAGCGCCCAAAATAGAGACCAGTTCAGCCCAGCAGTCCTCGCAACGAAGCGGGACCCGCGCAGCGGGTCCGGCAAGGAATGGCGTTCAAGACAGGAACAGCAACAAGCTCTCAGGGCAAGGATCCACAGTCAACACAGGATGAAGGGCAGTTCAGATAAGGAAAGCGTCACACTCAAAGAACAACACAAACTTGACAATATCGAACTATACAACTTTCTGAAGATCGAAGTGGCAATCAACAAGGCAGACCTCAGCAAACACACACCCTCAATCCTGCAATACGCGATCAA
This sequence comes from Lissotriton vulgaris, assembly GCF_964263255.1. Classification (NCBI taxonomy): domain Eukaryota; kingdom Metazoa; phylum Chordata; class Amphibia; order Caudata; family Salamandridae; genus Lissotriton; species Lissotriton vulgaris. The sequence goes on along the minus strand of NW_028254360.1, from coordinate 39,521 downwards.
CCTAAACAAACTGGGACACCAGGTAGCTCACCTCTATAAGGCCCTCAGCCCGAAGTCCACCAAACTTAACAACAAGGTCATAGGATACTGGGAAACACTCAGAGGTAGGGAGCTTAGCGAAGAAGAAAAAACCAATCTCTGGACATCAACGTCAAGAAAGAAAGTAACGACTACCCTAGACTAAACCAAATTCTGGCTGATACACAAAGCATACTGGACCTAGGACCGCCTAGCCTCCATGGGAATCCGAGAAAGCAATTCCTGCTGGAACTACAACAAGCAAACAGCTGATCTAGCGCACCTCCTATTCCACTGCACCAAGGTCAAGAAGTCCTGGAAAATGATAGGCACACTGATAAACGACATAACAGGCACCTCATTTCGACTTGAGTTCCAAAGCCTGGCCACAGAGTTTATGGACCCCTCAATCAAAACCAAAGAGGACAGGGACCTGATAGACCTACTACTGACGGCAGCAGTCAAGACAGTACTGAACAATTGGAAGGATACAGGGAAAGCCACAGTCAAGGCATGGTTCAACTGGGTCACATTCCTAAGGGGAGCAGACACCATAACAGCCAAACATACACCGCTGACACACCAGAAGTGCAAAATGTGGCTTTCGCTAGACAACTACATATCCTCACACAAGCCGCCATAGCCGTAGCAACAAGCAACGCAACCAAAGGAACCATATGTGCCCCAACTCTGTCACAGAATAACAACAAGACAGGGCACCTGAACAGCACATCTCCTACTCCCCCCACCCTGTGGTTCTCTACTCGCTCTCTCTCTCTCATTCTTAGCCACTGCGGGAGCTGGGAACCGACAACCGCGTGAGAGACAATCGAACGTTGATCGGGGGGACGGCCAGAACTGAACAACCGGAGTCAGAACCATTAAATGCCAAAATGATGGACCTATACTACTTTGAACCCCCCCCCCCCGGCGTTTTCTCTTTCTCTCTTTTCCCTCCTGTCTGTTACTCAAATTACTCACCATGTACATGTCTCACACCATGTACATATAATTTTCAATAAAAAATTACTGAAAAAAAAAAGATTTTCTATGACATCCTGGGACTGGCCTCACTCACGTCGTCTGAACTCTGTAAGGTGCTTTGCACTGGGATTAGCCTTGCATACTCAGCAAGGGCCTTTGCTAGACAGCTTTACTCTGTAAGGCGCTTTGCACTGTCATGGCGCAGGCACAGTCAAAAACAGCTGCGGATAGACCCCTGTGTGATGAGACCCTCTCTGCACTCCTCCGTTGTGGAGATAGTCATACAGGGGCATTCGCCAGTCTTTGCAGCTATGCTCCGATCCTAGGCTAAGTTAGTGTGTAGGTGTGACGCAGTTTACTCAGATGAGCCAACAACAAAGGCTAGGTGTAGAGAGTCTTTTTATGCACAGCATCATTGTCGCAGCACACTTTGCAGTCGCTGTCATTTATCCATAATGACAGGATAAATATAGGCGGTGGCTCTTCAAACCCCGGACAGCCAGGCCCAGATGAGGTGCGTGACCTTCTCCCATGTCTGCTCATCAGCAGGTGAACAGGCCTGTCTATGAGTTAGTTTCATGGTCTGGGCATCCCTCCCCCCTGCCTCTTGCAGACTCAGACCGGGCTGTATTACACCAACACTGCAATCAGTGAAGCTGCTCTCTGCACTCTGCTATATCTGGCAGGACCAAACATTAGTACCTGGCCTGAAACAGCCCAATTAAAACAAACTAAAATGGGCCTGGGCCCTGTGGCTGTTACTTTTTTTTACCTCACTCTGACGAGTCATTCACAGATGCGCACGATGTTCACCAGTCGCAGTCACCACACGAATCTGCAGTTCTGTACGCAAGGACACTGCTGGTACTGTATGCAGACTGAGATAAACACTCAGATACATACCAGAGCTAAAATGGCCTCTAACTCGCGCATGGGAAGCAGTCTGTCTCACCACAAGTCAAGTCTGCGGAGACTCATTTTCTTTCCTTCCCGCCTGGAGCCTGTCTACAACACCCATTCCCAACTCCTCACAGGGTGGTCCCACCCCACCCTGTGACATGTTGGGAAAGGGTGGGGTTTACTCCCTGGTTGACGTTGGGGATTAGCTCTACAGGGCTTGCATCTGAAACGCCCAGGGCTAACTCTACCCCCACGGCATCAGGGGAAGGAGACTCGGCCTTGATGCTGTGTATTTGCCAAGCTGATGACCTCACAGGCCTCAGAGCTTAGAGATTGTCAGCCCGGCAAATACTTGGATTTCGAGCATGTGCCCAGGTGGAGCAACGCAATTGCTGTGAGTCATGTGTGTGTGTTATTCATTCACAGCAACAATGCCCCCAATTCTAGCAACTTAAAGGTGTGTATTTTGTTTTAATTAAAACTGATTTAGCATTGCTGCTATTTTTGGAAATTTTTTAAAGGTAAAGAGGGCGGAGCCCCGACGCCCTTAAAGAAAAACCGCCACTGTCCATGCCACTAGAATAAAGCTATCCTGGCTGATGAGGGCTGAAAGTCCAAAACCGATCCTAGGATGCTTGTTTCCAGTCCAGAGAGGACCTGGCTTGGCAGTTCGGGCTGGACTGTTCCCATGGGGCACAGGGTCAAGACTGATTTGCATATGGCTGGGTTCAAACTGGGATGGACCGGTGAGCAAAAAAACGATGGATTTAGGCCCAGATCTCTGTACTGGGGTGAATGTATGACATTGTTCTGCGGTTGTGTTTTAAAAAGCTGTACTTGTCTTTCTCTGCTAAAACCCCACGCATTATTTTGCACAGTTGCTTATTTGCACAGTACTTTTAACTCACCTGAATCTGTCGACTTAAAACAGATCAGGGACGCTAGGCAACACCGGGGACTGCCGCCGAAAACCGCCGCCATCTTAGAAGTATTTCGGAGCGGGCAGCGGGCTAGTTGCTGGGCGCAGTTAGGATAATTGGACCCCCTTGAATGTACGCGCAGCAGACGCACACAGCGGACGCGCACAGCTCCAGAGGCGGAAGCCGGGAGAGCGTGCAGCGCATTGCATTTGCTTTTTAAAAATTGAAAACTGTCACTGATTTACGTGTGCTAGCTTTTAGAAACTCACCTCAGCATCCTGCAACTGCTAACAATCGAGCACTTCACCCAGCTCAGGTAGCGGACTCTAACGCTGCCGGCTGACTCCTAATTGCTCCACTCCTCTGACGCTCGCAGCGCGAGGACTCAGGCCACGCCCACTTGTTTGGCCACGCCCCCCGAGACGACTACTTATACGCTGAGTAAAAGCGCCAGGTAGCCATTGATCACACTCCTGAGGCGGAAGCCGGGAGAGCGCGCAGCGCATTGCATTTGCTTTTTAAAAATTGAAAACTGTCACTGATTTACGTGTGCTAGCTTTTAGAAACTCACCACAGCATCCTGCAACTGCTAACAATCGAGCACTTCACCCAGCTCAGGTAGCGGACTCTAACGCTGCCAGCTGACTCCTAATTGCTCCACTCCTCTGACGCTCGCAGCGCGAGGACTCAGGCCACGCCCACTTGTTTGGCCACACCCCCCTGTCCCCTCCCTCAATCAACCACCATAAAATGTGCCTATGGCGGAAGCGCAGCGGACGAGCGCAGCGGGAGCGCCGTTTGCGCGCCGAAGGCGCACCTAAGGCAAGCCCGTCTGCGCCCGTCCGCGCCCGTCCGCGCCAGACCGAGCCTAGAGCCGATACTCCTGGCCGGTCCCGAAACCCCCCGTATCATATACTCACAGGAAATTCTGTACCAACTCAGAGTACCGTTAAACACTAGATGCATCGGACCCATCAGCCCGGAAGACGAGCATCCCAGGTGTCCGAACTGCGCCTTCAGGTTTACGCCCTTCCATCCTCCCGAACCAGCTTGCCTGGAGATGGCCCTGCTGAACTGCAGGTCACTCCCAAAGCACCAGACAGAAATTAACCTACTACTAACAGAGTCGGACATTGACGTTCTGTTTTTAACAGAAACTTGGCTATCCACGAGCTCCGACCCGGACATTGTCCAAGCCCTACCTCCCGGGTACCTCATTAAAACTCTTAACAGACCGACGGGTACCGGAGGGGGCATAGCGATTATCTATCGAGATAACCTTGCTTGTCAGTTTAAAGACAGCCCCATCCTAGATAGTGAAAATGTTCTTTTCTCTTTACACCTGCCGCCATCTACCACACTATCTGGGGTCCTAATCTACCGCCCCCCCGGTCAGGTAGGGCGCTTCATAAACTCACTCATGGACGCCATCTCCTCTCTGGCCTGTGTGACTCCCAACTTTACAATCCTCAGAGACTTAAATCTCCACTTCGATGATCAAGACAACAAACTCGCCGCAGATTTAAAAACCGATTTAATTTCCCTTAACCTACAACTTCTCAGTAATGATCCCACTCATACGAAAGGACATTTACTGGATCCCATTTTCTCTAATCTTTCCAAACTATCTGCTCAAACTCCCCTGCCCCTTCCCTGGTCAGACCACTTCTTGGTTCCTTTTAAACTCCACCTTCCAGGGAAGATGGTGGATATTCCTCGCCCCCAGGCCCCGTCACGCCCATGGAAAAAACTAGACACAATCCTATGGGAACGCTCTCTGTCCTCCACTCTACCTACAGTAGACCCAGATCCGTCTAAAGCTGAAATCCAATTACATAAATGGATTAGCGACTCCCTTAATACAGTCCTGCCTCTCAAAATTCTCCCTTCTTCCAGGAAATCCTCCAAACTACCGTGGTTCACCGACGAATTACGCGAACTAAGAAAGAAAGGCAAAAGGCTAGAGCGCCAATGGAGAAAGAACTGGAACCCAGAAGACAGAAGTGAATATAAAATCCATATCAGGCTCTATAAAAACGCACTCAAAACAGCCCAGGCCTCCCATTTCGAAGAGCAAATAGCCTCAGCGGCGAATTCCGCAAAAGAGACCTATCGGATAGTTAAGCTCCTCACTAAAATTCAGGACCCACCGTCACCACCAGACCTGGACGGCGCAAAATGTAATCAGATGGCCGAATTCTTCTCGAAAAAAATCGGAAAAATCCTGATTTCCCTCCCGCCTGCTCCGATCGCATTAGGACGCCTTAACCACCTCCCCCGCCAATATACCCCAAGGCTATCCTCCTTCCCCCAAATCACCACCGAAACGTTTCTTAACGTCCTACATAAAGTCAAAAGCGGCGCTCCATCAGATCCAGCCCCGATCAGTAAACTGAAGCTAGTTGCTTCCACCATAGCCCCCCCTCTCACCAACTTGATCAACGCCTCCTTCAAAAACGGCACAGTCCCGGCAAACTGGAAAAAAGCCACAGTCAAGGCTCTCATAAAAAAAACGCATCTAGACCCCACAGATCCATCTAATTTTAGACCGATCTCACTGCTACCGGCTATCAGCAAAATTGCCGAGCGCGTTGCAAACCATCATCTCTCTGAGTTCCTAGAAACCAATCACCTCCTCCGCCAGTCCCAGACAGGCTTCAGACCAGGACAAGGGACCGACACCGCACTGTTAGCCGTAGTCGAAGAAGCCAGGGGCATATTGGACGCAGGAGGATCAGTGGCAGTGATCCTCCTCGACCTGAGTGCCGCCTTCGACACGGTGGACCACGCAACCCTTGTTCACCGTCTTGGGCTGATAGGAGTGGAGGATTCCGCATTAGCCTGGATCTCATCCTTCCTTGAAGACAGGTCTTTTCAAGTAGCAGATGGGTACTCCACCTCCAAGGCTCAAGCTCTCAAGTGTGGGGTGCCACAGGGATCCTCCCTGAGCCCCACACTTTTTAATGTGTACATGGAACCACTCGAGGATGTTGTCAAGCCTTTTGGCATTAAATCAATAATGTATGCTGACGACACCCAGCTCGTCGTTTCCCTCAACCAATCAGACAACACCCTCCCTAATCTATTCAGTTGTCTGGAAAAGGTACACCAGTGGATGTGCGATTCCCGATTAAAATTGAATGGGGAGAAATCAGAAATACTCCTCCTGGGAAACCCTAAGAAAATCCCCACTCCCCTTCCCTGGCCACCATGCATGGGAACCCCGCCATCACCCAAACCCGAAGTAAAGAGCCTTGGGATATGGCTGGACCAGGAGCTCAGTTTTAGGACTCAAGCTAGGAAAACCGCGGGAACCTGCTTCGGCCTTATAAAGATGGCACGAAAGATTCTACACCTACTCCCCCTCCAATCCAGGAAGCTCCTAATGCAGGGGCTGGTGAACTCCAGATTGGATTATGGCAATGTCCTTTATCTGGGGGCCCCAGCCTCTGTAGTCCACAGACTTCAATGTGCACAAAATGCGGCCGCTAGAATCCTCACAGGAACCGCAGCAAGGAACTCGGCCAAGCCAGCCCTTAGAAGCTTGCACTGGTTGCCAGTAAAGGAACGGGTCAACTTCAAATCCCTGTGCATAGCTCATAGAATAATGCACAACGAAGGCCCTCCCATCTTTAGGCCACTTGTGACAAAACAACAGTCCAGTAGACAATTAAGATCAAACTCCCTTTCCCTTGCAAACGTTCCCAGAATTAGGAAGTCCAGAACAGGCGGTCGCCTGTTCTCGTACAACGCCCCCAGACTATGGAATGCCCTTCCTCTCTCCCTGAGGCAAGAACACAATCACCTCAGGTTCAGGAAACGACTAAAGACCCTACTCTTCCCCTGAGCCCTCCTCCCATGTTTCCACACCCCACAGGACAGTGGTCACTAGCGCTGGGATGCCCTAGGGTAGCTGTGCGCTCTATAAAACCCAAAATCAAATCAAATCAATCAAATCAAATCAAAGACAAGCCTGTCTGCCCCCGTCTGCTCCTGGACCAGGCCCAGGGCCGAAAACCCTGGTTCGTCTCCTTCAAACGCTAACCCCGTAATTAACCAAGCAGATGGAGAGACCCCGGCTGCGCACATCCACAACAGCGATCAGCCATTACTCAGGTACAACTTTGAGCAGCTCCAGGCTCTAAAAATCCCACAATTAGCTCAATGTTGTAAACTACACTTGGAGGACGTAATTGCACCTTGCCCTAACTGTAGCTTCACAGCTGCCCCAGAGTGCAAGCTTACCGGGAACAGTGAGAGCGATAAGAGCGACCTCAGCCAATCCCAATACAAAACTTTTTCTTTTCTTAGCTTGAACTACAGATCTTTACCTAAACATAAACTTGAGATCTTTAACCTACTAATGGATGATAAGCCTGACGCCCTTTTTCTTATAGAAACCTGGCTCCAAGAGAGCTCAGGCCCGGAGATTGCAGTGGCGGTGCCCGACCATTATGCAATAGAAAGGATTGACCGCACTAACAAAACAGGAGGCGGGATTGCTATCCTCTTTAAAAAAGAATACAGTTGTGATCTCACTCACTTGCCGTGTCCTAATTGCGAAGCAGCTATATTCAAGCTTGCCCTCACCCCCAACTTTACATTTTCTGGTATACTTGTTTATCGTCCACCTGGTCCTGCTACAGCATGGACAGCGACCCTCCCAGAATTCATAAGTCCCTTAGTTATGAAGGCTGCCAATTTCTCCCTCATCGGAGATATTAACCTACATTTAGTAAATCTAACTAGTACATCAACTTCTGAGCTTATCTTGATCTAGCCTCTCTTAACTTAACTCTGCTAAACTCTGGACCCACTCATATTGCAGGTCACCTATTTGACCCCATTTTCACTAATCTCAAGGAAATCACTGTTCTTCCTGCACTACCGATTTGTTGGTCAGATCATTATCTGATTAGGTTTTCACTTCAAGTAGCCACACAGATGTTTAGGAGCACCCCTGATCAATCCAAGCTAATTAGGAATTGGAAAAAGTTAGATATTGATACTTTAAACACCTTCCTAAACTTGCATATTCCTTGTTTAAAGCAATCTGTACATTCTCTATCTACAGCAGTACAGAATTGGTTTATGGCAGCAATTAACATTTGCCTACCTCTGACCAAATTAAAGCGCAAAGGCCAGCGACCCCCCGCCCCATGGTTCACGGAATTACTGAAACAAGAAAAATCTGAATGCAAAACTTTTGAACATGAATGGAGAAAAAATTATTCACCTGAAGCAAAAAAAATGTACAAAAGTAAATTAAATAAATATCACACGCTCTGCAATAAGGCACGAGCCAACTTTGTTTGCTCCACCATCTCGGAGGCTCTAAATCGCTCCAAAACTCTATTTAAGATGGTGAAAGAACTTGCGGGTTCTAAAACATCATCCAATCCACCGGACTTAAACAAACAGCAATGTGACTCATTGGCCACTTTTTTGTAAACAAAGTGGACAAAATCTACCTAGGAATAGCAATAGCACAGAACAGTTGCCTCCCATCAGCATCAACTTCACTGGACCCCTCCACCCACAACTATTCTAGCAATGCAGACATACATGCCCTTCAGTACTCCAGAAGTACCTTGGATAGCTGGCCCAGACTTAATACCATCACTCTAACCAAACTACTTAACACCATTAAATCTGGCTCCCCAAAAGACCCCCTACCCTGCTCCATTCTAAAAAAACTTGGCATTCCGTCACTGGACATGATTACAGATCTTCTCAACACTTCCCTTCAGGAAGAGACTGTGCCAGCTGACTGGAAGCATGCAATGATTCATCCCCTGCTAAAGAAGGCTGGAACCGACCCAAATCAACCTTCCAACTCCGGCCCATTTCTCTGCTACCTGTGTTTTCCAAAATTTTGAAAAAGCATGTGCATCACACTCTAACTGAATTTGTCACTGCCCAAGACTTACTGCACCCTTGTCAATCAGGCTTTAGAGCGGAATTCTCAACAGAAACCACCTTATTGGGAGTTATAGAGAATATTCGCCGCCAGCTGGATAAGGGAGAGACTGTGGCCCTTGTACTTCTAGACTTAAGTGCTGCATTCGGTATGGTATCACACACTGTATAAATCAACACACTTTACTCCCTAGGTATCCGTGGTTCTGCACTTAACTGGCTTAACTCCTTTCTGAACGAATGCACTTTTCAGGTTTTTTCTCAATCCGCCTGTTCGGACACTCATGTCTTTGAACACGGTGTACCACAGGGCTCTATACTCAGTCCTTTATTATTCAATTTGTATATGAGCCCTTTAGCTAAGGTGGTGGAAGATTCAGGCCTATTGATGTACTCATATGCAGACGATTCTCAGCTGATCTTTTCCCTCTCTTCCGAGAACACTGATACTCCCTCCACACACAAAAGCGGTCTTATCAAAATTGCAGGTTGGATGCAGGACAATTTTCTCAAATTGAACGGGGAGAAAACTGAAGTCGTGATTCTCGGCAAAAACAAAAGCTTGTGGGGCCCTCACCATTGGCCTCAGGAAATGGGCACACTCCCCGTTCTAGTCTCACAGGCACGCAACCTTGGCATTATTATTGATGAGTCCCTCAATATGCACCAGCAAGCTGTAAAAACCACGGCACGTGTTTCGCCATCCTAAAGTGGGTAAAAAAGATTTGCTGGATGCTGCCTGAATCAACAAAGAAAACTGTAATCAATGCCTTAATTACTCCCAGGCTTGATTATGGCAATGTGCTTTATCTGGGTTCAAAGAAAGCTACCATTCACAGATTTTAAGACAATCCAAAATTCAGCAGCAAGACTGCTATGTAAAATCCCTAGTACCACTCCCACCACCCGATACATTTGTGACCTTCATTGGCTTAAGGTCGAAAGCCGAATCAAGTTTAAGGCACTCTGCTTCATGCATAAAATCAATGCGGGCAAGGCCCCAAAATATCTTCACGCGCTCGTGCACCCATATTGCCCATCCCGCTCTCTTCGCTCCTCCACAGCAAAAAGATTTGCTATCCCGAAAATCAAACTATCTCGTATGGGCAGCAAATCCTTTTCCTATCTAGGACCTGTGCTTTGGAATTCCCGGCCTTTATCAGCACGCAATGAGACTAATGACATGAGCTTCCGTAAAGCTTTAAAGACCTGGCTATTCAACATCTAAATATTCCTCCTGACCGTAGCCTTATTTCAACATCCTCACTAAATTGCACCGGGAAACCCTCTGTGGGTAGCTGCTGCGCACACAAAATTCAATAATATTAATATTAATAATAATAATAATAATAATAATTCTGTCCATCAACTGTTGTTTTCGCATTTGTCACCCCGAGTGGGACGGGTATGCTCAGACGTGAGTCCTGTGCTCTCCATGCCACTGGAATCAAGCTATCCTGGCTGATGAGGGCTGAAAGTCCAAAACCGGTCCTAGGATGCTTGTTTCCAGTCCAGGGAGGACCTGGCTTGGCAGTTCCGGCTGGACTGTTCCCATGAGGCACAGGGTCAAGACTGATTTGCATATGGCTGGGTTCAAACTGGAATGGCATGGTGAGCAAAAAAACTATGGATTTAGGCCCAGATCTCTGTACTGGGGTGAATGTATGACATTGTTTTTCATTCTGTCCATCAACTGTTGTTTTTGCATTTGTCACCCCGAGTGGGACGGGTATGCTTAGAGGTGAGTCGGTGCTCTCCATGCCACTGGAATCAAGCTATCCTGGCTGATGAGGGTTCAAAGCCCGAAACCGGTCCTAGGATGCTTGTTTCTAGTCAAGGGAGGACCTGGCTTGGCAGTTCGGGCTGGACTGTTGTCATGGGGCACAGGGTCAAGACGGATTTGCATATGGCTAGGTTCAAACTAGAATGGCATGGTGAGCAAAAAAACTATGGATTTAGGCTCAGATCTCTGTACTGGGGTGAATGTGTGACATTGTTCTGCATTCTGTCCATCAACTGTGGTTTTTGCATTTGTCACCCTGAGTGGGACGGTTATGCTCCAACATGAGTCCCGTGCTCTCCATGCCACTGGAATAAAGCTATACTAGCTGATGAGGGCTGAAAGCCCGAAACCAGTCCTAGGATGCTTGTTTCCAGTCCATGGAGGACCTGGCTTGGCAGTTCGGGCTGGACTGTTCCTATGGGGCACAGGGTCAAGACTGATTTGCATATGGCTGGCTTCAAACTGTAATGGCATGGTGAGCAAAAAAACGATGGATTTAGGCCCAGATCTCTGTACTGGGGTGAATGTATGACATTGTTCTGCATTCTGTCCATCAACTTTGCTTTTTTCATTTGTCACCCCGAGTGGGACGGGTATGCTTAGAGGTGAGTCGGTGCTCTCCATGCCACTGGAATCAAGCTATCCTGGATGATGAGGGCTGAAAGCCCGAAACCGGTCTTAGGATGCTTGTTTCCAGTCCAGAGAGGACCTGGCTTGGCAGTTCGGGCTGGCATGTTCCCAATGGGCACAGGGTCAAGACTGATTTGCATATGGCTGGGTTCAAACTAGAATGGCATGGTGAGCAAAAAAACTATGGATTTAGGCTCAGATCTCTGTACTGGGGTGAATGTGTGACATTGTTCTACATTCTGTCCATCAACTGTGGTTTTTGAATTTGTCACCCCGAGTGGGACGGTTATGCTCCGACATGAGTCCTGTGCTCTCCATGCCACTGGAATAAAGCTATCCTAGCTGATGAGGGCTGAAAGCCCGAAACCAGTCCTAGGATGCTTGTTTCCAGTCCATGGAGGACCTGGCTTGGCAGTTCGGGCTGGACTGTTCCCATGGGGCACATGATCAAGACTGATTTGCATATGGCTGGCTTCAAACTGGAATGGCATGGTGAGCAATAAAACGATGGATTTAGGCCCAGATCTCTGTACTGGGGTGAATGTATGACATTGTTCTGTATTCTGTCAATCAACTATTGTTTTTGCATATGGCCTGAGCTGAATCAACATGCCTGACATTAGCGAGTTAGCCTCAACGTCACCTATTATAATATTTGCTTGCTCTCTTTGTCTCCCACTAGGGTAAGAGGTTTGTTGCAAGGGTGTCAATAAGTAAAATAGACCTACCACATCTCAATGTGTTTTGATAGGCTTAATCTTGCAAGTTGGTCTCTCTCCTAGCTTATGTGTTTCTTTGAGGCTTTTCAATTAATGTGTACCATTTTTTTCAGGTGACTGCATGTGGATCCCCTCCTTGAATTTAAATTGGACCATTCAATGATTTTTTATTTCATATTATCACATATTATTTTGAACACTTTAGTGAGCATAAGCACTGCTTATATAAGTCCTGAATATTGTCTGTTTTCTGCTCATCTTGCCTGCTTCCCCCCAGTCTGCCACCCCTCCACCCCAGAGTGTTCCCATTTTTCTCTGAACATGCCTGCTTTACTCCAGTCTGTTCTTTCACCCCCAAGTCTGGATGCTTTTGACTTAGCCTTACCACTTTCTATTTATTTATTAAGTAGCTTTATATAGCGCTAGCCTGACCCGAGGGTATCGGAGCGCTTCACAACAGTTTTGAGCAAGATTCATAATATAAGCAATAATATTCTACATATAGGTTCGGCAGTCCAAGTGTGCTGAGCAGCATTGAGGTACTGTGTGAGTCCGGAGATAACCTCAAAGAGTGCACGTTGTCTTGGGGTTGATACAATAAGGCAGGATTCTACATTTAGGTTCGTAAGTCCAAGTGTGTTGAGCAGCATTGAGGTAGTCCGTGAGACCTGAGATAACCTCATAGACTCCACGATGTCTTAGGCTTGAACCAATTAAGGGGGAGGAGCAGTTGGGGGACAAATAGCAGGGAGGAGGTGAGTCTTAGAGCTGCAATGTCAGGAAGAGACGACGAGCAGGGAATAGCGTATTAATGGCGGATATCCATTTGGGAGGGAGCGGTTGAGGAAAAGGACTTTAAGTTGTTTTTTTAACTTTGTGAAGGACGAAATAGTCTTGATACCGACTGGGATGGCGTTCCAGATTTTGGGCACATTAATGGCAAAGGACCGTGCAGCAGTTTTTTGTTTGCTTGTTTTCATGGGGATGAGTAGTAGGGTGCTGGAGCTCCTGAGCTTCCTTGTCTGACCAGCCCTCTTGAGTTTGGCAGCCAAATACTCAGGTTTTCATGTGTGCAGGACTTTGCGTGTGAGGCAGGCAGTTCTGTAACTGGTACACAGTTCGATTGGGAGCCATTTTAGTTCTCTGAGTGCTGGTGAGATGTGATCGTATTTCCTGATTCCAGTGACCATTCTAGCTGCTGCGTTGAGAGTAGTTTTGAGGGGTGCCAGGTGAGATTTTGTTGTACCGGTGAGGGTGGCATTCCCATAGGTTGAGTCTGGACAGCACCAGTGATTGGGTGGCTTGTTTGAGGTTGTTGGTTGGGATGAATGGTTTTATTTAGTTAAGTAACTTCATGTTGACGAAGGCATTCTTTGTGGAGTTCTTGATGTGATTGGCCATGTCGAGTTTTGAGTTTAGGGTAATTCCTAATGATTTAACGAAGTGGGTCAGAGTGTGATTGCCGTTAAGAGCATCCAAATCTTTTAGCCATTCTGAAATATAAGTGCTCTCTTCTTTGTTGGAGATGAGGAGTATTTCGGTTTTGTGTTTTTTGAGTTTTAAGTGGTTAGGCGACAGCCAGTGTTGGATTTCTTTCAGAGTGACATTTAGTCTGTGAATGTCATCAATGGAGGAGGTTTCTAGATAGATTTGGGTGTCATCTGAATAGAGGTGGAAAGGGATGTTAGCATTTTTGAGTAGGGTGGTGAGGGGTTCCATGAATATGTTGAACAGTTGAGGTGAGAGCAATAAACCTTGGGGACGACCCTGTTGACAGGGTGTAGGTCGGAGGTAAAGTTTTTAATTTTTATCCTTTGTGAGCAGCTGTCTAAGAAGGAGGAGAACTAGCGTAGGAGCACCTCATCAGCTCCTACCCTTTCTTGTAAAGCCTTGATGAGAAGTTGGTGATAAACCGTGTCAAAGGCTGCCGATAGGTCTAGGAGAATGAGGAGGCAGCATTGGTCGTATCGAGGGATTTTTGGATGTCGTCTGTGATGTTAACGATCGCAGTCTTTGTGCTGTAGCCTTTTCTGAAACCCGATTGGTGGGGGTCAAGAACGTTGATGTTATCCATGTGCCGAGTCAGTTGTTGGAGGATGCATTTTTCAAGGATTTTGGGTAGGAGGGGGAGATTGGAGACTGGTCTGAAGTTATTCAGTTCTTTGGAGTCAAGGCCTGTTTATTTTAGTAGTGGCATGACTTGGCCAAATTTGAGGCATTCATTGTAAATAATTGGTTCGATTATGACTGTTGCCCACTACCATCTCAGTATATTTTGTTATAATATAGTGCTGTGTAGGCCTATATAACATGAATTAGTTATAAAGTAGGGCTTGGTTATGTTCTTTCCGTTTCCGACTTTATCTTGCTTAATGGCAGGGCTTGCCTATCGGCTTTGGCATGATCTTATGCCGTCTTGCATACTAATTTTGCTCTTTTGCGGGAATTGAGGCCTATGCTCGAGCAACTCCATTTTCTGAGCTGTCGCCATCTACTGAGCCTCTCTAGGTGAGAGGCTATGTTTTACTTTTCACTTGTTGTTCACACTTCTTAAACTGGAGAGGACCGGTTCTTGTCAGAGGAATGTGCTCACTCTATTCCGAAGTCATAACAGACACCTGGCCAGCCGAAGCTGTGGCCTTGGTGCGGAGTGGTACAGAATCTGATGGGAAAAGGAGGCGAGGCTTGCTAGAAGCTTCGACCAACGTTTCCACTTGTAGTAAAGGAGGTGTCTGGGCTCTGATCAGGGGTAGTAGTCCATCACTGTTAGTGGTCAATCACGTTGAAGACGTGCAGCTGTGACCATGGAGCAGAAGATCCTGATTAGGCCGGAGAGACGGGTCCCCTCTGGCGAAGTGGATGCGAGATGTGTAGAAACTTGGTGAGGTGTTTCACTAAATCTTATATTCTAACTATCTTTGCCTAACTATACCTTTCTGTTTTCAGATTCTATACGTTTATATATATGTTTCGAAAAAGGGGCTTGGTCAGGAAAGAAGGGAGCAGAAGAGTTAACAAACAAAATCATTAGCGGAGATACTCAGATGGAAGTGGTGACGAGTTATATCAAGGGAGAATGGAAGAATCTCCAAAATATAGAACACGACATGAGAGGGAAGAATCTCCAAAATATAGAACACGACATGAGAGAAAAGAATCTGTAGATCGCAGATTTAAAAATGAAAGAGATAGATCTCCAGAACTGAGAATGAGAAACGAGCGAGGGAGATCCCCTGATCGGAGATCGCAGAGTGACAGAAACATGAGAAACTCATATTATGAAGAAAGAGTGTAAGAGGAAGATGTGCTTCCTAAATGAAATGAAAGTCTTTACCCTGATTTGTCTTGGGCGCAAGACAGGAACAAAAATGACTAGGAACTTGGTCAAGCTCCAGTACAGAATTGGGCTCGTAAAGATCATAGGCCCTATGTAGATACAGAGATTTTCTGGAAACATCGTAATGTACAACAGGCCTGGGCCCTAGTGGACACAGGAGCGGAAGCCACTTTGATATATGGAAATCCCAAGAAATTTAGAGGACAGTATTTTACAATTACAGGGTTAGGTGGTAAAGAGACTCTAGCAGTGCAACCTAATCTTCAATTAGAAATCGGAAGAATACCAAAAAGAGAATATAGTGTGTTAGTGGTGCCCCTTTCTGAAAACATTATTGGATTTGACATTTTAAAAGGAATGACACTGAGTTTAGATGAATGGTATTATCAGTTTGGAACGAAACTTTATATTTCAGCTAACACTGTGAGAGTAGGTTGTTTAAAAATTCCTCCTGTAAACGTGCCTCAGGCGACTAAAGTGATTTTGATGAAACAGTACAGTATTCCTGGTGGGCATGATGAGATCAGTGCCACAATTCAAGACTTGATGGATGCAGGGGTTGGAATTCCAATTACGTCTGCATGGAACAATCCTGTATGGCTGGTGCACAAAAGTGATAAATCATGGTGCATGACAGTTGATTATCGCAAATTGAACAAGCATTCACCGTCTTTGACTGTTGCTGTCCCTGACACTGTTACTTTAATTGAGAAAATTCAGAAACACCCAGGGACTTGGTATGCGACTATTGATATTGCCAGTGCTTTCTTTTCCATTCCTATAGCTCCTGAATGTCAGGAACAATTCAGTTTTTCATGGGGTGGCAGACAAATTAAATTTCGAAGTCTGCCTCACGGCTATTTGCATAGTCCGACAATATGTCACTGGCTGGTGGCAGAGCATTTAGATGAGGTACCGATAATTTCTGGAGTGCAGATTTTCCATTATATTGACGACATATTGATTCAAGGCGAAACACAAGAGCAAGTCCAAACTCAGTTAGACCAAATTGTAACCTATTTGCAAAGAAAAGTATGGGACATTAATCCTGATAAATTACAAGGTCCAGCAAAAAGTGTAAAATTTTTAGGTATTTAGTGGCATCAGGGAAATTGAGAGGTGGTCCCACAAGTGAGACAGAAAATTAAAGAATTTGCAGTACCCTAAAATAGGAAAGAGGCTCAAAGATTAATTGGTTTGTTTGGATTTTGGAGACAGCACATTCCCCATCTAAGTCAGATTTTGGCTCCTTTGTACAAAGTCACACGAAAAAAAAATGTGTTTTAGTGGGGTGAGCCGCAACAGACTGCGTTTGAACTGGCGAAAGAGGCTATTCAGCATGCTTTGGATTTGTGACCGGTGCGAGATGGTGATGTTGATTTGAATGTGACTGTACAGGGTCCATATGCAAATTGGAGTTTATGGCAAAAACAAGGTAAGACAAAAGAACCCTTGGGATTTTGGACGGAAAAGTTGCCTGACGCTGGCGAGCGTTATACACCCTTTGAGAAACAGTTACGTGCATGTTATTGGGCTTTGGTAGATACGGAACAATTGACTTTGGGACATGATGTAATTTTGAGACCGAAGATTCAAATCATGCAATAGGTTATGAGCTGTCCTAAAACTCACAGAATTGGACATGCACAAGAAGCTAGTGTAATGAAATGGAAGTGGTACATACAGGACAGGGCTCGAGTGGGCCCTAAGGGTTCAGCGATGTTACATGAGCAGGTGGCGCAGGCGACATCTGAAGAGACAGACGTGGAATATAACGTACCTATAGTACAGGGATCTCCTGTTAAGTGGGGTAAGCCATTCAGTGATCTCTCCGTGGAGGATAGAAAGCATGTATGGCTTACAGATGGTTCAGCTAGGTATGTTGGAGCAAAGAGGCATTGGAAAGCAGTATCTTACAACCCTGTTACACAAAAGTTGTTGAGTACATCTGATGAAGGAAAGAGCAGTCAGTTCGCAGAACTTTATGCTGTTTATCAAGCTTTGAAACAGGAATTATCTGGAGTTTGCCATATTTATACCGACTCCTGGTCGACTGCTAATGGATTAGCTACATGGCTTCCCACATGGCACGCGCATAATTGGTTAATTAACAAAAAAGAATTATGGGGAATAGAATTGTGGAAAGAGGTGTGGGACATGCTTCCCAAAAGTGTTGTGTCTGTGTTTCATGTTGATTCTCACTCTTCAATTGATTCAATTGATAGGTGGTTTAACCTCATTGCAGACGACCATGCTAAGATCTCTGAGGCGGAGGTTGAGACACAGAATTCTGACATGGTTGGATTGGGGAGGTGGGCACATCAAATGTGTGGACATTTTGGAGAAAAGTTCACTAGCAGGTGGGCAGCAGAAAGAGGGATAAATCTTCCCCATGATGTAATTAGAACAGTAATTTTACAATGCCCCATTTGTCAGCATTCCCGACAACGAGAGGTACCACAGATAGTAAGAGGTCAGTTGCATCGAGGTAAGTCACCAGCACAAATTTGGCATATAGATTACATAGGTCCCTTGCCAATGTGCAGAGGCTGCCAATATATAGGTACATTTGTAGACACATATTCAGGATATTTGATTGCATCCGCTTATAAACGTGCTACTCAGATGAATACACTTAAAACTCTAGATTTGCTGACCCTCTACTATGAAAATCCATTACAAATTCAATCAGACAATGGTACACATTTTAGAGGGAGAATGGTACAGGAATACTGTGCTCAACACAACTTTGAGTGGATTTTTCATATTCCTTATTACCCACAGGCTGCAGGTTTAATTGAGCAAATGAATGGCCTTTTAAAGGATCAGTTAAGAAAATTGTCAGATGGTTCATTACGTAACTGGAGAAATCATTTGGTTAATGCCTTACAAATTCTGAATAACCGTCCTTTAAATAACTCTGAAACACCTATTATGCGAATGTTTTCCCCTTCTGTAAGTGTGCAACCCCATACGGCAGTGGCTACCATTGTCTATTGGGAAATAACTCCTGGAGCCTTAGCTCCACATAGAGCGACCCCTGAAGCTGCCGGTTTGGATTTACATACCTTGAAACAGCATGTGTTAAAACAAAGAGATATTGTCCTCATTGAAACCGGAATTGGTGTTTAAATACCAGCAGGACATTTTGGTCTTATTGCCCCACGCTCTGGACTAGCGCTAAAAGGCATCCAGGGCAGGTGCTGGGTGGCGTAATTGATCCTGATTATCAAGGAGAAATCAAAATATTCTGTTGAACAGTGGTGATCTGGATTTAACAGTCCAGCCTGGAGATCGAGTTGCCCAGTTGGTTATAATGCCAGTCTTTGGAGGTGTGGTGAGAAAGGGGACTGCCCTAATCCTCTTAACTGTACGTGGAGAAGGAGGTTTTGGCTCAACTGATAAAAACACAGGAGCCAAAGTGTGGGTTCAGTCGCCCAATCAACCCCCTGAATCGGCTGAAATAATAGCTACGGGCAATGATAATACGATACTGATCATGAAACCTGGACCGGAAAAGTGGGACTGTGTCCCGGCTGATAAATGTTATCTTCGAGAATGAGTAGTGCCTGTTTTTGACTCCTTTTCTTTAGGTCACTGTATGGATTGTCGCTGTGGGATGTGTCGTCACTGGACTCCTTTGGGCATGGTGTGCATGGGACCGAGGTGGGCCGGGGAGGTTCTGAAATGAGACAATCGTCCGAGAATGCAGAGCGAACTCAATCCTGACTGATAAACTAAACGTCTGGGAGAATCTTGCACGCAAAGTGCTGAACCTTTCATATTTTTGTATTTCGAACATGAAGAGTGTCCCCGACATTCTGTCAACGTGTTTGGTTTCAGTTCCAACCCCGACTGCTGTTCTGATTAATACATCCAATGTTACAGATATCGCCGAAAGTGTCAACATTGAGACTGTGAAGAATTGATTATCAGTATATGATTTTTGTGCATCGTCCACAGTGTTAACTGATTTAAACGTGCCTCAGACTTTTACTATCACTACTTATAACATCACGGAAGGCGACGTGTGTTATAATTTTATGTGTGACCCACGATGAATTGGCAAATGTATACAAGTAAAATTGGAAAACGTTTCCGCACTTCCCCTGCATGTACAGATGCTATGCCATAATCGTACACCCAACATGTTCTCTTCAGTTCGTAACTCTATGATTTGTACACAGGTTACCCTTTCCTTTAGCCATTATTATAATGTCTTATTGCCAACTGGATGGCTCTTTTCATGTGGTAATATTTCCTGGTCCTTTATTCCAGCGAACATTTCTGATGGGCCGTGTGCTTTAACGAGACTTAGCCTAATGATGTTCTCTTTGCTTCCCTCTACACATATTGGAACTGTACGTGAAGCACCCTCATTGAATAAACATTGTGAATCTAATTTGCATTTACTTTCCAAAACAGAATACGTTAGTCTAGTTGCTTCGATGGTTGGTATTCCTGGATTATCAATTTACGATTCCAGAGCCATTAGCAAACTGGCATGTTTTATGGTCAAATCTATCAACCGCACTTCGACTGCTTTATCAGAATTTTTATTGGATGCACAGGGCGAACGCCAAGCTATTTTGCTGAACAGAGCCGCCATTGATTATTTGCTGCTGAAACATGATCATGGATGTTCGGACTTTGAGGGTCTCTGTTGTTTTAACCTATCTGACCATTCTAATTCTATTTAATCTCATATTAATGCCTTGCACAATTTGTCTTTAGAAATCCGTCAGAATTTGGATCAAGGGTGATTGACTTGGCTTTTTGGGTGGCTGCCTGACTTACATTTGCTTTGTTCTATTTTGGGAGGTGCACTATTAGTCATTTGTTTTTTGGTCACCGTTTGCTGTTGTATTCAATGTATACACAACCTTTTGAATATGTTTTGCCTGGGTACTGTGACCAGATCTGTTAGTTATGTTTCCTATTATTATGCTAATGACTTAAGTTCTGTTTGAAGCTTATATACATTTGATGGTGTTGGACAATGGGCATGGGTGGAATGTAGTGACCGATATATTTTTGTAAATAATCGGTTCGATTATGACCGTTGCCCACTACCATCTCAGTATATTTTGTTATAATATAGTGCTGTGTAGGCCTATATAACATGAATTAGTTATAAAGTAGGGCTTGATTATGTTCTTTCCATTTCTGACTTTATCTTGCTTAATGGCAGGGCTTGCCTATCAGCTTTGGCATGATCTTATGCCTTCTTGCATGCTAATTTTGCTCTTTTGCGAAAATTGAGGCCTATGCTCGAGCAACTCCATTTTCTGAGCTGTCACCATCTTCTGAGCATCTCTAGGTGAGAGGCTATGTTTTACTTTTCACTTGTTGTTCACCCTTCTTAAACCGGAGAGGACTGGTTCTTGTCAGAGGAATGTGCTCACTCTATTCCGAAATCATAACAGACGCCTGGCCAGCCGAAGCTGTGGCCTTGGTACGGAGTGGTACGGAATCTGATGGGAAAAGGAGGCAAGGCTTGCTAGAAGCTTCAACCAACGTTTCCACTTGTACTAAAGGAGGTGCAGGGGCTCTGATCGGGGTTGTAGTCCATCACGGGTAGTGGTCCATCACGTTGCTGACGTGCAGCTGTGACCGTGGAGCAGAAGATCCTGATTAGGCCGGAGAGATGGGCCCCCTCTGACGAAGTGGAAGCGAGATGTGTAGAAACTTGGTGATGTGTTCCACTAATTCTTATATTTTAACTATCTTTGCCTAACTATATGTATATGTTTTACTGATTGAGTTTAGCAACTGCTTAGGTGTTATTGTGAAGAAGGTCTATCGTGACATATTAGTAATTTCTTTCTTTTGTCATTCTATCATTGTGTAATAAAGAAACCCCAGAGCATATAATTATTTGTCTGTGTTCCTTGGGATGGGAGGTCAGGACCTCTCTGATCCAAGTGTTGTCGCACCGGAAGGATGGTAAGTTTCCCTTCCTGCAGGTAATTGTAGAAGGAGAGTTGTTCCACTCTCATCCAGGAAAGTATAAATTCTAAATAGTCCACCCAAGGCATTGTTAGGAGGAGCGTGCAGTGCTGTTATTCTGAATCCTCTCGGATGGAGAGGTGTGCGTAGTGGTGATTTCCGAATCCTCTCGGATGTTCCTCTCGGATGGGGAGGTGTGCCTTTTGGCGTTTTCTGAATCCTCTCGGATGGGGAGTTGTGCGTTGTGGTGATTTCCGAATCCTCTCGGATGGGGAAGTGTGCGTTGTGGTGATTTTATTCACGAGCTCCTCTGAAATGGCCATATATCTTTAGTTTGTTATTAGTATTATTCCTTTCTTAGGTAAGTATTGTAGAGTGTGGTGTTCTTTTGGGTCTTGAGAAGGGATAAGGTAAGTATGCCCTGGTGATTGGCAGAATTATCAGGTCATTACAGATGTCTATTCTCAGGGAGCTGGTAATGATCTTGCACCAGAACGGGGCTATAGAGAGTCTCAGTTTTTTGGTCAGTTCGGTGGGAATCTGGTCAAGGGCGTGAGAGGCTGGTTTGGAGGTGGAGATCAGTTTGAGGATCTCGGTTTCCGAGATGGGGTTGAAGGACTTCCAGGTTGTTGTGGGGTGCTTGGGCTTGCCATCTACTGTCACTGGAGGCAGGTTTTGCAGACGGGGTTGACATTGATGTTCAGTGAGAGCTCAATCCTGGTGATTTTTTCTTTGAAGAAGGTGGCAAAGTTGTGTGTTTTATCGTTTGGGGGACTGTGGGGATGATGGTGTGTGTGGCCGGGGGTCTAGGGTATTTCAGAGGGGTCTGTTCTCTTCCCAGTCCCGTGATCACCTGTATTTGGATTGGATTGGAGGGTAACAGTAAGAAGATTGTCGTACGAGGAAGCGAGAGCTGTGCTTCACTCGCAGAAGTGTTATATCTAGTTCTTTTCTGTCTCTGTGTCTGCTGAGAGAGGGGGTAGAGATCCCTTCTGGATGGGGAGCATTGGAAAGCCTTAGTTTAGAGAGAGAGGGAGAGAGAGAGAGAGGGAAAGGAAGGGTATTGGTGTAGCTTTAGGGGTGCTGCGAGGTTGGTAAGGATTTCACTAAGACCCTGGATTATGGTGGTTAAATGGCTTTCAAGCAGGGTGAGATGATGCCCAGTCTTTCTTTCCTCAGTGTTCCTTTATATCCTCTGAATCTGACCACTTTCCCTAGGGCCTGCTCACTTTCACCCAGTGAGCTCGGTTTACTCTCAATGCTGCCTGCATTCCTGTCAGTCTGCCTGCTCTCTCAGCCTGCCCATTCTACCCTCTACCCTAACAGTTTTTGTGCAGTCTTGTCATTCTCCACCAAATTCTGCCCTCTTTTGACTCAGTATGATTTCTTTCCCTCAGTTTGCGTGTTCTATCCAGAGTCTTTCTCCTTTCTGCCTCTACATACCCACTTCTTCCATTCAGCCTGTTCTCCACCCTGAGTCTACCCTCTTTCCCTACAGTCTGTCCTCTTTCCTCCAGGCTACTGCTCCTCAACACTGCCCACGTTCCATCTCTCTGATTCCTTATTCTTCACTCTCTCAGCCTGTTGTTCTCCAAATTCATCCTGTTTTCCCAAACCCTCCATGTTTTCTCACACCTGAGTCTTCCCACATTCCTCAGAGTTTGCCCATACTCCTTCAGGGTCAACCCATTTTGGACTCAGCCTGTCTGCTTCCCCCACTCTATGCTTTGCCATGGAGTCTGCCAACTTTCCCCTTAGTCTGCTCTTTTTTGCCAATCTGCCTGCATTCCCCTTGTTTGACCACAGGGAGTCAGCCCTCTTTCTTCAAAGCCTGCTTATTTTCACACACCAATTCACTTTCTTCCAGTCTACCTTTTTTCCCATAACTCTCCCCACTTTCACTCCAGTCAACTTCTTCCCCACCTAAACTTGTCTGTCCACTCAGCTTGCCCGCTTTCCCCTGAATCCCTACTTTCCCATCAGTTTGATCGTTCTCCTCCAAGGCTACCTGTTTTCCTTCAGTTCTACTCAAATTTTGCCCACTTTCCCTTCAAACTGTCTGCTTTCCTCCACTCTTCCTGATTTCCCTCGGTTTGCATGTTGTCCTCCGAGTCCCTTTAGCTTAACTGCTTTGAGATGTCATTAGTGATGTCATGAGTGATGGCACTGACCATGTCATGAGTGATGTAATATGTGACATTATCAGCAGTGCATTCCAGGGGTGCGAGTTATAGTTAGCTCAGGTAACTACAACAGCTGAATTTTTCTAGATTTGCATGAGTTAAATGTCAGACTAACTATTATAACATCCCTTAAAACTGTGTTTTTTTCAGTGAATATCTAAGGTTTTTTAAATGCTAATTCTTAAATATAATGTCCCGAAACCTCTGTTTTTTTCAGTGATTTTTTAAGATGTTTTAAATGTTAATGCTAACTATAACGTCAACTGAAACCTGTTTTTTTCAGTCAATTTCCAAAGTTTTTTAAATGTTAATTTCTAACTTTGCCTACATAGGTAGGACATGTACAGAAAGAGGACGAAAGGTGCAGAAAGAAGCAAGAAAAGTGCAGAAAGATGCTAGAGATTTGCAGAAAGAAGACGAAAGGTGCAGAGATAAACAAGAAAAATACAGAAAAAGGCAACAGAAGTCCAGAAAGAGGAAGAAAGGTGCAAAAAGTAGCAAGAGAACTGCAGAAAGAAAGCAAGAGAATTTCAGAAAGAGTCAAGAGTGGTGCAGAAAGAAGCAAGAGAGATGCGTAAAAAAGCAAGAGAAGTGCAGGAAGAACCAACGGAGGCAACAGAACTGTAGAAACAGGCAAAAGAGGTACCGAAAAGGAGAATAGGGGTGCAGACAGAGGCAAGAGAGGTACAGAAAGAGGGAAAAGGGGTGCAGAAAGAGGCAAGCGTGGTGCAGAAATTTTCAAGAGAGGTGCAGAAAGAAGCAAGAGTAGTGCAGAAAGAACCAACAGAGGTGCAGAAAGAGGCAAGAGGGGTGTAGGTAGAGGCAACAGAAGTACAGAAAGAAGCTAAAGAGTTGTAGAAAGAGGCAAATGAACTACAGAAAGATGAAAGAGAGGTGCAGAAAGAGGCAAACGTGATACACAAAGAGGGAAGGAGGATACAAAAAGAGGCAAGAGGGGTGTAGAAAGAAGCAAGAGAGGTACAGAAAGAAGCAATAAAAGTGGTGAAAGAAGCAACAGAGGTGAAGAAACAGGGATGAGGGGTGCAGAAAGAGACAAGAGAAGTGCAGAAAGAAGCAACAGGTGTACAGAAAGAGGCAACAGAAGTGCGGAAAGAGGAAACAGAGGTGCAGAAAGAGGCAGGAGAGGTGCAGAAAGAGGGAGGAGGGGTGCAGGAAGAGGCAACAGGGGTACAGGAAGAGGGCAGAGGGGTGCATAAAGAGGCAATGGGAGTGCAGAAAGAAGCAAGTGAGGTGCAGAAAGAGGCAACATTGGTGCAAAAAGAGGCAAGACAGGTGCAGAAATAGACAAGAGAAGTGCAGAAGGAGGCAAGAGAAGTGCTGAAGAAGCCACAGAGGTGTAGAAAGAAGCAAGAGAAGTGCTGGAAGAGACAAGAGAGTTGCAGAAAAAATAAGAGGGGCACATAAAAAAGCAAGAGAAGTGAAGCAAGATACAAGTAAGGTACAGAAAGAGGCAAGAGAATTGCAGAAAGAGGCAATCGAAGTGTAGAAAGAGGCAAGTGAGGTACGGAAACACGCAAGAAGGATGCAGAAAGAGGCAACAGAGGAGCAAAGCGAGGCAAGAGAACTGCAGAAAGAGGCAAGAGAGTTGCAGAAACTTGCAAGGTAGGTGCAGAAAGAGGAAAGAGGGGTTCAGAAAGAGGTAGGAAGGGTGCAGAAAGAAGCAAGAGAGATGCTGAAAAAAGTAAGAGAAGTACAGAAAGAACCAACTGAGGTACAGAAAGAGATAAGAGGGGCACAGAAAGAGGCAAGAGAAGGGCAGAAAGAAGCAACAGAGGTGCAGCAAGAGGCAAGAGAACTGCCGAAGGAGACAAGAGAGTTGCAAAAAAAAGCAAAAGAGGTGCAGAAAGAGAGAACAGGGGTACAGACAGAGGTGCAAAACGAGGCAAGAGGGGTACATAAAGAGGCAAAAGAGGTGCAGAAAGAGGCAAGAGAACTGCAGAAAGAGGAAAGAGAGGAATAGAAAGAGGCAAGAGAGGTGCACAAAGAGGGAAGAAGGGTGCAGAAAGAGGCAAGAGGGGTGCAGAAAGAAGCAAGAGAAGTGCAGAAAGAATCACCAGAGGTACAGAAAGGGGCAATAGGGATGCAAAAAGAGGCAACAGGAGTACAGAAAGAAGCAAAAGAGGTGCAGAACGAGGGAAGAAGGGTGCAGAAAGAGTCAAGAGCAGTACAGAAATTTGCAAGAGAGGTACAGAAAGAACGACGAGCAGTGCAGAAAGAACCAATAGAGATGCAGAAAGAGGCAAGAGTGGTACAGAAATAGGCACCAGATGTGCAGAAAGAAGCAAAAGAGGGGCAGAAAGAGGTAAGTGAACTGCAGAAAGAGAGAACTGCAGAAAGAGGAACAAGAGGTGCACAAAGAGGCAGGAGAGGTGCAAAAAGAGGGAAGAAGGGAGCAGAAAGATACATGATGGGTTCAGAAAGAAGCAAGAGAGGTGCAGAAAGAAGCAAGAGAAGTGCTGAAAGAAGCACAGAGGTGCCGAAAGAGGGAAGAAGGGTACAGAAAGAGGCTATAGAAGTGCAGAAAGAAGCATGGGAAGTGTAGAAAAAGGCAGCAGAGGAGAAAGAATAAAATTGCAAGACAAGTACAGAAGGAGGCAAGTGAGGTGCAGAAAGAAGCAATAAAGGTGCAGAATGAAGCAAGAGAACTGCAGAAAGAGACAAGAGAGTTAAAGAAACAGGCAAGAGAGGTGCAAAAAGAGGGGTGCAGAAAGAGGCAAGAGGGGTACAGAAAGAAGCAAGAGAGATGCGGAAAAAAGCAAGAGAAGTGATGAAAGAACCAACTGAGGTGCAGAAAGAAGCAAGAGAACTGCAAATAGAGGCAAAAGAGTTGCAGAAACAGACAAAATATGTGCATAAAGAGAGAACAGGGATGCAGACATAGGGAAGAGAGATACAGAAAGAGGGAAGAGGGGTGCAAGGCATGCAGGGTACAGAGAGAGGCAAGAGAGCTGCAGAAAGAAGCAAGAGCAGTGCAGAAAGAACCGACAGAGGTGCAGAAAGAGGCATGAGGGATACAGAAAGAGGCAACAGAATTGCAGAAAGAAGCAAAAGAGGTGCAGAAAGAGGCAAGAGAACTGAAGAAAGAGGAAATGAGGGTGCACAAAGAGGCAACAGAGTAGCACAAAGAGGGAAGAAGGGTGCAGAAAGAGGTAAGAGGGGTGAAGAAAGAAGCAAGTGTAGGGCAGAAAGAGGCAACAGTGGTGCAGAAAGCGGCAAGACAAGTGCAGTAACAGGCAAGAGAAGTGCAGAAAGAGGCAAGAGAAGTACTGAAAGAAGCAACAGAGGTACAGAAAGAAGCAAGAGAAGTGATGAAAGAGACAAGAGAGTTTCAGAAAGAAACAAGAGAGTTCCATAAAAAAGCAAGAGAAGTGCAGTAAGAGGCAAGTGAGGTGCAGAAAAGGGCAAGAGAAGTGCAGAAAGAGGAAGGTGTGGTGCAGAAAGAGGCAAGTATAGTGCATAAACAGAAAGAGGGGTGCAGAAAGAGGCAAGAGAAGTGCTGACACAAGCAACAGAGGTCCAGAAGGAAGCAAGCAAACTGCAGAAAGAGGCAAGAGAGTTGCAGAAATAGGCAAGAGATGTACAGAAATAGGAACCAGGGTTACAGAAAGAGGTAAGAGGGGTGCAGAAAGAAGCAAGGGAGATGCAGGAAAAAGCAAGAGTAGTACAGAAAGAACCAATGGAGGTCAGAAAGAGGCAAGAGGGGTGCAGACAGAGGCAAGAGAAATGCAGAAAGAAGCAGGAGAGATGCAGAAGGAGGCAAGAGAACTGCATAAGGAGACAAGAGACGTGCATACAGAGGCAAGAGATCTGCAGAAAGAAGCAATAGAGGTGCAGAAAAAAGCAAGAAAGTTGCAGAAAGAAGCAACAGAGGTTCAGAAAGAGCCAAGAGTGGTAAAGAGAAGTGCACAAAGAAGCAACAGAAATGTAGAACGAAACAAAAGATGTGCAGAAGGAGGCAAGAGAAGTGCAGGATGAGGCAAGAGAG
Organism: Lissotriton vulgaris; assembly: GCF_964263255.1. Classification (NCBI taxonomy): domain Eukaryota; kingdom Metazoa; phylum Chordata; class Amphibia; order Caudata; family Salamandridae; genus Lissotriton; species Lissotriton vulgaris. The sequence continues at coordinate 12,173 of NW_028254360.1, read as the reverse complement.
GTTCAGAAACAGGCAACAGAGGTGCAGTAAGAGGGAAGAGGGATGCAGAAAGAGGAAAGGGGTACAGAAAAAACAAGAGAGGTGCAGAAAGAAGCAAAAGAGATGGAGAAACACGCAAGTGAGGTACAGACAGAAGCAAGGGGAGTGCAGAAAGAAGAAAGTGAGGTACAGAAAGAGGCAAGAGAAGTGCAAAAAGAGGCAAGAGAGATGGAGAAAGAGGCAAATGAGCTGCAGAAAGGGGCAAGAGAGGTGCACAAAGAGGGAAGAGGGATACAGAAAGAGGCAATATGGGTGCAGAAAGAGGCAAGAGAAGTGCAGAAAGAGGCAAGAGAAGTACTGAAAGAAGCAACTGAGATGTAGAAAGAGGCAAGAGAACTGCAGAAAGAGGCAAGCAAGGTACAGAAAGAGGGAAGGGAGGTGCAGAAAGGGGCAAGATAGGTGCAGAAAGAGGAAAGCAGGTTGCAGAAAGAGGCAATAGAGGTGCAGAAAGAAGCAAGAGAAGTGTAGAAAGAAGCAACAGATGTGCAGAAAGAGCCAAGATGAACACAGAAAGAGGCAAGAGAAGTGCAGAAAGAGGGAAGCGGGGTGCAGAAAGAGGCAATAGAGGTGCAGAAAGAAGCAGTAGAGGTGCAGGAAAAGACAAGAGAAGTGCAGAAAGAGGCAAGATTAATGCAGAAAGAGGCAAGAGGGGTGAAGAAACAGGCAACAGATGTGCAGAAAGAGGGAAGAGGGATACAGAAAGAAGGAAGAGGGGTGCAGAAAAAAGCTAGAGATGTGCAGATAGATGCAAAAGAGGTGGAGAAAGAATCAAGAGAAGTGCAGAAAGAAGCAACAGAGGTGCAGAAAGAGGCAAAAGTTATAAAAGCCACAATTTAGTTAATTTCACTAGGGCAGAGCACTAGGCAGAGGGGCCTGTAATAAGGGTACTGATGACTGGGCCAGGTTTACAAGTACTATCTAATGTCAGAATTTAAATGTATGTGCTGGAACGTAGCAGGACTCAATCAAGCTGGAAAGCGATGGCTAGTCACGGAAGAGCTGCGTGTATTTAAGCCTAATGTAATAGGGCTTGCAGAAACGCATATTGCATATAAGGATAGAGCTCTGTTAAAACAATTGGGATATGATATCATTGTATGCACGTTGCAAACAATCTCCATTCGAGGGGTTGTCTTCTAGGAGATGTCTGGCTATTGTCCTTCGATCACTTGCCGACTCCAAAGGGAGATGGGCAATCTCCCAAATGATGATCTATGGGCGGAAGGTTACAATATGTATGGTATATGGCTCGAATATTGATTGTCTGGATGTTATATCTCATTTGAGTTCTGAGTTGCTGGAGTGGCCCGGAGAAATTATTGTGCTGGGAGATTTTAATTGTATTCTTGATAGAATATTACTGCATGTGCTAGAATGTGTAAAACACGGGCTGCCATCTTAGAACTTCTCTACTTGCATCAGTTGGAAGATTATTGAAGGAGGTTATTTCCAAATGTACCAGGGTATACTTTTTATTCATCATCGCATAAAGATTATTCAAGGATTGATAGGATATTTACTAATAATACTATTTTGGAAAATGCATTTGTGGCAGTATGCCCAAACTTACCAGTTCTGGAATCTTTGCACTCTGAGCCTCTTCAAAATGATGTTGGTCTGAGGGAAGTTGAGGAAACAATTAATGCTTTGCCTGTTGGCAAGGCAGTCGGCGAGCATAAGATTCCACTCGGATTTGTTAAGACTTTTAAAATCATACTGATCCCCATCTTCCTCGAGTTATGTAATGCGATCATGCAAGGAGAAGAAGTTCCCTCTTCTTGGAATGCAACTAATATTGTTGTTTTCCCTAAAAAGGGAAACCTATAGATGATATGATCTCTTACCGGCCTATAGCATTGACTAATGCTGACGCTAACCTTTTTTCCAGAATTCTTGCTTCACGGTTGGCCTAGGTTATAAATTTATTAGGCTCGAAGCAGCAAACATGGTTTTGCCCCCGGGAGAGATACTGCTGTACACATCAATTCGGCGATCGCTGCATTTGATGTCTCTGATCAATTCGGTCAGCAGTTGGGGATGCTGATGTTGGACGCCGAGAATGCCTTTGACAGAGTGACTTGGGGAGCTTTATGGGCAACAATGTCTTCAATAGGTCTCGTTCAGAGGTTTATCTCGGCAGTACAGAAGCTGTATAGGAGTCCAACAGCTGCAATCAAACTTAAAGTTTATTCCTCATCTTTATTTTTTTCAAAGGGGTATGCAGGGTTGTCCGCTATCCCCTTTACTGTTTGCTATTTATAGTGAGTTGTTTATTAAGCATTTACTGTCTAATTCTAATATGTTTCCAGTTACTTTAAATGGGATGGATTTAAAACTAACAACGTACATGGATGACATCGCTCTTTTTTTGACTAAGCCAGTTAATGCTCTGGCTGAGATAACCCATGAAGCACAGCGATTTGGTTCTTTCTCCAGCTATAAATTAAATCTGAATAAGACAAAGACGATATTGAATTTTCAACTTGAAATGCCTCCAGCAGCCCTAGGGGTTACTAGGACGGCAATATTTCTGGGTGTTTGTCTCAGTAGCCAAGTCAACGATATCATTGCATTAAATTATGAACCACTGTTGATGAAAGTGGTGGCAAATTTGCGATGTTAGCACCGGCTGCCTCTGAGTATATATGGGAGATGTTACATTGTTAAAATTAACGTCCTCCTTGTAGTTTTTTCGTACAATCCCATTGAAGGTACCACCAACCTTCTTTAAATGTCTTGATAGTGCTGTCTGCAGCTTTATCTGGGTATACCGGCATGCCAGGAGAGCTGTCCGATATATAAAATTATTGTATCAGCAAGGTGGCTTCAAACTTCCAGATTTTAAATTGTATTTCTGGGATGCATTTACTGGGCGAATATAGAGTTTACTTAGAGGACCTGAAATTAATGATATCTGGCTTTCATACCAATTGGCTTGTGGACTCATTACTAGGTTTCTGTTGTACAAAACATCTGACCCTAACTACTACAAGTGGGTATGATTTAAGATAGTCAGGGATATTAGTAATATATGACGTGAAATGTGTACGGCATACGTATTACCTGACTTACATGTATATACTGCATTATGGGGGCATCCCTTGCTGCCTAATATATTCCACGACCATGCTCGGAAGGAATGGCCATGTAAGGGTGTGACGCAGTTGGGTCATTTATATGATGGGCAGGGATTCCGATCTCTTTCATCTTTAAAAGAAGATTTTGGTTTGTTACAAAATAATTTTTATAAATACTTACAAGTCAGGGATTATTTTATTCGTGGTCGGGGATTGGAAGAGCTGAATAGCCCTTCCGAGATATTGTCTGAATTTTTTGGTACTACTGGACAAGGAATTATAGGCAAACTTATAGAAGTGGTTAGTGATGATGGCTTACAAATAGGGGCTCAGGTTTAGCCGGATTTTCAACTGTAATATAACCAAAGAAGAGATACAGGAATCCCAGGAAACTATAGATTCAGCTGTAACATCCGTCAATTTGAAACTTCAGCAATATAGAACTATATTTATACTTTACTAAACTCCAGAGAGAATCTCTAAATGGGTTAACAATCCAATTGGCACTAAATCATTCTGCCTGAAATGTCAAGAATATGCTGCAGATCTAAACCATATCTTTATTACATGTCCAATGTAAATGGAATTTTGGTCTAATATAACCCTTGCTCTTGTAACTTGGGTTGACTATGGCAACCCGGTTTCCGGAAAAGAGTTGGTACTGGGAACATTTTCAGAGCTGGGCTGTCTTCTGAAACCCCTTGCTTCTATTATTTCGGCCTGTGCCCATCTGTGTATTGCCCACTCTTGGATTCAAAGTACAAGTCCAAGCATTAATGAATTTTGGGTCTTGCTAAGGGAAATTTATGAATTGGAGATCGCATTAGTTAAAGTTAGAGGCCCTCGGTCTTGGTTAAAATTCAAAAGGATATGGTCTAGTCTTCAATAGGATTAAGGATTTAATGTATTTTTTTTTAATTTTCTCCATATATAATCAACTGTTGTTTTTTTAATTATTATTATGGTGCTTGAAATTGGATATATTTACAATATTGCTGTTTTCTTTTTTTGAATGTTCCTATGGGCTCTGCAAATGAATATTGATAGTTTATTTCTGAATTTTCTTTTCTTCTCGATATGATGTATTTATGTTTGTGGCTATACAATTTAATACAAAGAAAAAAAGAAAGGCAAAAGGGTGCACAAAGAAGCAAGAGAGGGGCAGACAAAAGCAAGGGAAGTGTAGAAAGAAACAAGATAGGTGCAGAAAGAGGGAATAGGGTGCAGGAAGAGGTAAGAGAAGTGCAGAAAGATACAACAGAGGTGCAGAAAGAAGCAAGAGAGGTACAGAAGAAAGGAGCAAGGGAGGTGCAGAAAGAAGGGAGGTGCAGAAAATGGAAGAGATGTGCAGAATGAAGCAAGAGAAATGCAGAAAGAGGCAAGAGAGGCACAGAAAGAAACAAGAGTGGTTTGCACACCATTAGTACCAATTTAACACCCACATTTAGCAGTAGGTAACTGGTGAACATTGTAGGTTTGCAAAGGGCCTTCCACCATGCTGGAAAACTTGTCGGTGAATTTTTAGTAACGTTTGAGCCGTTTGAGCTAGAAACAAGGTTTTTTTTTACGTTCAACTCTGCAGATTACGCAGCAGATGATGGATTATGTGGCAAATGCGGAAAATGTCTAATTTTGCGAAAATCGGTGCAGCCAGGTACATAATTTCAGTGGCCCTGCTCATACCTCTGACTAAGTCCAGAAGTGCTCCTCAGTGGTTCCTTAGTTTTTTTTTGTCTCATTGAGTTTATAGTTTAGCGTTGATGGAAACGAGGAAGGCTAAACTGGAGGTTACCCCTAGACAACAGACTACAATACTACATAATTACTCTCCATAACACATAATCCCACTCTACATAATTCCTATCCAGTAAATACCACATACTTTCTATCCACATTGTTTCACTGAACAACATACCACATAATTCCACTACACACAACGTACATCAACTCCACTCCAGAAACCATTAGTAAAAACTTTACATTTACAACGCCAATAGCCCTACCTTTCGCAAACGCAAGACATATTACATTGCAAATGCTTCTTTAACTAGTAGTCGCATTTGCAGAGTGGTGGAGAAAGGGGGCTGGGCCTCTGACCAGCGCTCAGGAATTCTGCTGCATAACACTTACCAGGAGGGCTTCTTGGCCCCCAAAGTCAGCAGTAAGGGGGACTTCAATCCCTATCCAAGAGCATGCCAGGGAGCAGGTTTGCAGAGTGGTCGGAAAAGGGGGCATGACCTCCGAAGACCTCTTAGCAATTCCACTGTGTTGGACTTACTGGAGGTAACCGGAGGGGTAGTTGGCCGCAAAGGACATCCTTGGGGGCCAACTACCCCTCCTATGAACTCCAGTAAGTCCCACACAGCAGGATTGCTAAGTTTACATAGCAGGCCACGCCCCCTTTCCCCACGACTCTGCCAACACGCTCCCTGGCGCGCTCTTGGATTGGGATTGAAGTCCCCTTCACTGCTAGGGGTCCTTAGGGGCCATCTAGCCTACCTGTTACCTCCAGTAAGCCGAGAGATTTTGAATCCCCAATCTCCAGGATTTTTGGACGCCGCCTCTTACTAGAAGAGTTTTTAAGGAATCAGCCTCGTGCTTGCCTGACCCAACATTGTGCCCCAGCGGTGATTTACATATCGAGCGTTCACAGAGATTTGAAACAATATCGTACGCAAGGCTCTTAGGCCCTCCCGCCTACCGATGAACCAGCCCGCTATATTCAGTTGGAAACCATGAGCCCATTATCATACCTTCACCGTTTACTTTCTATCTGGATTAGCACCGTGTAACATGGCGACGCACCCACTGAACCATCGTGAACTTGAATTGAAATAATCATCTAACCAAATACATACAAAGTTCTTTCCCCTTAGCCAGTGTGCGCATCAGATGTACCGTGAGGACTATTTATTGACCCCTGTTTGAACAAGCCATTTGTCAGGATTACTCGATCTTGCTGCTGTCCCCCACCCTTCTCTAGTGTGCCCTGATGAAGGTGTGGCCTAAGTCTAGGCCGGACACCGAAACGCGCGTCGGCGCTTGAAGATAGTCCCAGAGTGTTTGAACTGGTCCCAATCTTGCTTGAGACCCTACGGGACTTTAGCCATCGTATCATCAGTTGGCAACTTTATTGAGTTTAGAGATGGGTGATTGAATGTTTTCATGTATGCATGTTTTAGTATGATTGTCTGTATGTGTGGAGGGATGTGTGGGACACTGTTAGTGTTCTGACTATTTATTATGGATGTAGAATTACCGTTTTATTACTGTGTCTGAACTAAAAATCTGAAAATAATAAAAATGAAATCTATTTTCTACCTGTTCTGTGGCCTTTTGATATAAATTCTGTGTACCAGTCTGCTTCAGATAATTTTCTAAACTCTGGGACTCAGGTAGAGCCCTTATAGTTATCATATCTAGGCAGTAGCTTTGTCCTTTTGGACCTCCAGTAAGCCCCACACAGTGGGATTGCTGAGAGGTGGACACAGGCCACGCCCCTGTTTTCCACCACTCTACAAATGCACCTCCTTGCACGCTCTTGGTTGGGGGATGAAGTCCCCTTGCCTACTGAGGGTTCCTGGAGGCCAACTAGCCCTCGTGTTACCTCTGGTAAGTCCCACAGAGCTGGATTGCTGAGAGTGGTAAGAGGCCACAACCCCTTTTTACACCACTCTGCAAATGTGCATCCTGGCACACTGCTGCTCCGGGGATGAAGTCCATTTTAGTCCTGAGGTCCTAAGGACACAAGGGGACCTCATCACCCTACCAGCAGTGCGCCAAGAGGCATGTTTTCAGAGTACTGTAAAAAGGAGCATGGCATCCTGCCACCTCTCAGCAATCCCACTGTGTGGGGCTTACACACAGTGTACAGTCAATTACACTGCTACTAAATCCTCCATCCAAATATTTATTTATATATATCCACTCATTCTTCAATGCAAATTGTTATATATATAATGCATATTTAAATAACGAAGCAAACCACATTCACTGGATGATGTCATCAATGATGTCATCAGTGATGTCATTTGGGATGTCATCAGTGATGTCACTGACCATGTCATGAATGATCTAATATGTGACATCATCAGTAGTGGATTGCGGGTGCGCGAAATATAGTTAGTACAACTAACTATATAGGAGCCATTTCAATGGTTTTGTATGAGTGAAATGTCCAGCTAACTGTAACACCCCTAAAACTTATAGTTTTTCGAGTGAATTTTAAAGGTTTTTTAAATGCTAATTCCTAACTATATAAGGCCAGAAACCTATGGTTTTTTCAGTGAATTTCAAAGGTTTTTTAAATGCTAATTCCTAACTATATAAGGCCTGAAACCTATGGTTTTTTTAGTGAATTTGCAAGGTTTTTTAAATGCTAATGCCTAACTATATAGGGCCTGAAATCTATGTATTTTTTTAGAGAATTTCAATGTTTTTTTAAATGCTAATTCCTAACTATATCAGGCCTGAAACCTATGTTTTTTTCATTTAATTTCGAAGGTTTTTTAAATGACAATTTTTAAATGTATTAATTGTTATTTTTTTTATACTGATTTACTACATTTTTGCAGGCAGGTGTTCAGAGGGCACGCCCCCTTGTTACAACACTCTGCAGCGCAGCTCCATGGCGCTTACTGGAGATACCTGTGGGACTAGTTGCCCTCTAGGGGACCTCTGGATTGAAGAAGAATTAATTCACCAACTTAAAACACGCCACAGGGAAGTGTAATGAAGCCACGCCCCTTTTTACACCTCTCTGCAACGCAGCCCCCGCAGAGAGGTGTAATGAGGCCACACCCTTTTTTAGACCTCTCTGCCGCGCAGCCCCGGGCGTGTTTGCAGATGGGTAACTAATTCCCCTTGCATACTGGGGGTCCCTGGGGGGCAACTAGCCCACCAGGAGCCTCCAGCATGCGCCAGGGGGCTGTTTTGCTTTGCCCCGGAGGGCGGCGGTGCCCGGGGTAGTGTGGGGGGGATTGGGCACCCCCACACTTCTTTATCACTATGCTCTATGTGATTTGGTCCCCCTGGGGGGTAATTTTTAAATAAACATACCGGGTTTTTGAAAAAAACTTTTTGGGCATTGGGGGTCCTTGTGGGACCCCCTGAGCAGGCCTCGGGGGTCAGGGTGCTTCAATCCTGGCCCTTTTTTTTCTACATGTTTGTTTTTCTGCTTTCTTGTGCCTCGGTCTACCTAGCACAAGATGGATGCCAACACTTCCTGGTTAGAAGTGTTGACAGCCAATGAGCATGCTGTGCTGCTTTCTCAGGGAAGGCATGCTGATTGGCTGCCACTGTCTGTCAACACTCCAAACCAGGAAGTGTTGGCAGTCATCTTGTGCCTCGGTAGAACTAAGGCACAAGAAAGCAGTGAAACAAAGGTGGAAAACACGCAAAGGGGGCAGGGTAGAAGCACCCTGACCACCTAGGCCTGCTCAGGGAGCCCCACAAGGACCCCCAAGGCCCAAAAAAAAAGGGGACAGTGGTACGCGTTCTCCTGCCCCCTTTTTGAGTTCTACACATTTGTTTTTCTGCTTTCCTGTGCCTCAGTCTACCGAGGCGCAAGATGGCTGCCAACAATTTCTGTTTTGGAGTGTTGACAGACATTGGCAGCCAATCAGAATGGAGCTCGTGCACGCGAAGGTCCGCGCACGTACGCGCACAGTACGCGTACGGTACGCGCTTATAGATATATACATTGTTTTCATTTTGATTTTCTCAGAATCTACTGGAGGGATTTACACCATTTAAGCAAAAGAGCGATCTGCGAATCGAACTCTACCTCTCTGCCAAATTTGGTGTAATTCCGTTCAGCCGTTCGGGCTGTAGCCGTGTCTACTCGTCCTATGCAAATTAACATGGGGAAAACACGTTTTGGGACCCCCCTTTTTTCCAAGCCCCCACTTGACGAATCCCTCCAAAACTTTCAGGGAAGGAGCGGAGCGGGCCATCTTCTTTGAGAAATTCTCGAAGATTCATCAACCGGCGCCAAAGTTATTCCCAATAGAATGTTGCGGATTTCCAGTGCAAGAAAATAGTGCAAGAATATTATGTCCAAAACATTGGAAGAGAGCAATATAATATTAAGGCATATAGCCTATAGCAAGATGTTACAGTAGTGAACAAAAGTGTAAAGTGCAAATACGGCAAATATGTAAACATTTGGGGGAGGAATTATTTGCTTCTAATGGGATAAAGTGCAGAGTTACTGTAAGAATTAAAGTGACGAATGACAATTAGCAGCAGTGATATATATAGATAGGACAAAAACTTCAAAACATCCTATCAAACCAATTTACAGATGATATATACCAAAATGTATTATTGCAATTGGACCACAGAGATTAGCAATTCATTTGATTTTAAACCATCCTCAGCATGGTTAGAAAAATAGATAAAAATCATATAAATAGGTATAAAATCCCATTTAAAATACTATGCACATAATGGAATAAAATATTTACAAGAAGTTGTTAAGATCTTCCCCCATGTTGAGGCCATTAGGGATCTTACTATTTAATCGAAGTATGTAATGGCTTTCCAACTGTCTCAGTTTCCTTTCTCTGTCTCCTCCTCTTTTGCATGAGGAGATCGCATCAATAACAAAATATTGTAGGTCATTCAGATTGTTATTGTGGACCAATTTGAAATGACGGGCCACAGGGTAGTTAGGGTCAGAATTGACTATGGCACGAAGATGCTGTAAAATTCGATTGTATACTTGTAGCTTTGTGCTGCCAACGTATTGTAACTCGCATGTGCATTTTAAAACATAGACCGCATGATCCGTTTTACAAGTATACAAATTATTGATTTTAATCACAGCATCAGTCAAACCCTCAACAAATTCTGTGGTATTGACACCAAACTTACAAGCCCTGCAAGAACTACACTTCCTAAATCCAGTCTTATTAGAGAACCAATTAGGTTTTATAATGGTCTCAGGGCTAGTTCTTACAAGAGCATCCCTCATCGAGGGTGCTCGACGGAAAGTGATGCTGGGCCTGTCTTCCAATAATGGGGCTAAGATGATATCTGTTTTCAAAATGGGCCAATTAGACTTCATGATGCGTTTGATCCTCTTTTCTTGGTTGTTGTAAGTGGTAATAAAACGAATGGTAGGTTTGTCAGTTTTAACAGAAACCTCCTTTAGTGTGTCAATTGCTGATTCCTCAGCAGTTACCACTAACTGATTAGTCATTACCTTTGTAAGAGCTAGTAAGGATGTTTTTGTCATAGCCTCTGCGTAGGAATCTCTGAAAGGATCCATTGAGACAGTTGATCATATATATATATATATATATACGCAGCAACAGCAGTTTTTAAAGGCTCCGCATTTCCATCGACCCAGGAAAACCACACGAATCCAAATGTAAATAAAGGCACAGAGTTTATTAACAGTTTAAGTCCAACAGAATCTGACGGTTTTGGGTATCCGCCCTTGCTCACGTTATTCCCAATAGAATGTTGCGGATTTCCTATGGAAACTAGGGGGCATATTATCAAGGGGGTTTATCTCCGCTTTTTTGGCTTTAAAAGCCAAGAAAGCGGAGATAAAATTATCTCCCTATTACCAAGCTGTCGCTAACACCAGTTAGTGACAGCTAAAAGGAGATAGCGACCATCTTGGGCCCCGCTTTGCATGTCAGTGATATTTATCACTAATGACATGCAAAGTGGGCGTGCCAAGATGTTAGCGACTGGAAACAGTCCCTAACATCGCTATCTCCTATTACCAACTTTTGGAGATATTCGTGCTAAGCGCGAATATCTCCAAAAGCTAACAACTGCCCTGAGCAGTTCTTAGCCATGTTATCCAATGGGAGGTGGATAACATGGCTAAGAGCATTTGCTCGATAATGCATGATTATCGCTGACTTTTCAGCGATATTCATGCATTGCGGCCGTTTTTTATCGCATTTGCGATAAACCTTGCTAATAGCAAGGTTTATCTGCGATAAAAATCGCCGATGTGCGGCGATAATTTTTGTCTCTACACAAGTTAGAGACAAAAATTATCGCTAGTTGTTGGTAATATGCCCCTAGGTCCTAACTATATATACCTACTGGCGACCGCCAGTAGGTAATATATATATATATATATATATATATATATATATATATATATATATATATATATATATATATATATATATATATATATATATATATATATATATATTCCAAAAGAATTGCTCCGCAATTGAGAACACCCACACAACTTTCGCTATAACCTTCTTTATTCTCGGGGCCGCCGCAGACTCAAAGAGGAACCCACAGCGTAGTATGACACCATTTGCCTACGCGTTTCGAGCAAACTCCCTTCTTCACGGCATGGCGTTAATGGGGAAAACAGCAGCGTGCACAATATTTCTCTCAGGTGAAATAATGAGTTAAAGTCCCGCCCTAATCGGTGGCTCGTGTAGTCCAGGGCAATGTATAAAATCCATAGTGGGTGCAGCTTACGTTGTTCCTTGTAGTAATTGCCCGTTGGGTCACTGGCGATCCCCCTTCTGGATCTGTTGCGTGACTTGCGCTCCGTAGAACAGGTAAGCTGTCCCGTATCTTGTGTCCCAAGCATGAGGCACCCGGGTCTGCAGGCGCAGAGGGGTTGTTCTCGTGACCCTAGCTGGCCACTGTATAATCTAAAAGAATTGCTCCGCAATTGAGAACACCCACACAACTTTCGCTATAACCTTCTTTATTCTCGGGGCCGCCGCAGACTCAGAGAGGAACCCACAGTGTAGTATGACACCATTTGCCTACGCGTTTCGAGAAAACTCCCTTCTTCATGGCATGGCGTTAATGGGGAAAACAGCAGCATGCACAATGTTTCTCTCACGTGAAACCCAACGGGCAATTACTACGAGGAACAACGTAAGCTGCACCCACTATGGATTTTATACATTGTCCTGGACTACACGAGCCAGGGTGCTTTGCGAGAGATCCACCGATTCGGGCGGGACTTTGACTCATAATGGCGCCGTTTTTGCAGCGTAGTGTCAACATAGGTACCCTTGAACCATAGTGCAAGGGTGCCTCCATTGCAGGCAG